>NW_006288435.1:664533-666614 GCF_000327345.1 Myotis davidii
TGTACTATAACACATGTCCTTGTAAAAAAGAGAGAGAGAGAGAGAGAGAGAGAGAGAGAGAGAGAGAGAGAGAGAGAGATTTCAACACTGACAGCACACCCAGACAGACGTGCAGAAGAAAGACAATTTGAAGACAGGGAGAATATCATTAATAAACTAAGGATTTAGGATAGAGGCACGGAAAAATTCTCCCTCACAGCCCTCTGACGGAACTATTCCTACAGACAACTATATTTTGGATTTCTAGTCTCTGGAACTGTGAGACAATATATTTCTGTTATTTAAGCCCCCCAGATTGTGGTACTTCGTTATAGAAAACTAATAAAGGAACAGAAACTAATTGAGAATGATGGGTTAATAATAATAACTGATTTGAATAATTTAGAAGTATTCAGTTATTAAGGCTATAAATAGAAAAGTATAACTTTATTAATTATTAGAGGTCTGTGGCGGGGGGAGGCCCTCAGACCTCCCTGCACCCTCTCACAGTCCGGGATCCCATGGGGGATATCCGCCTGCTGGCTTAGGCCACTCCTCACACTGCAGAGTTGGGAGAGGCTCCTGCCACCACTGTGCGCTCACCAGCAGTGAGCCCGGCTTCTGGCTGAGCCGCACTCCCACTGTGGGATACACTGATCACCAGGGGGCAGCTCTTGCATTGAGCGTCTGCCCCCTGTTGGTCAGTGCGTGTCATAGCAACCAGTCATTCTGCCTTTCAGTTGATTTGCATATTGGGGTTTTATTATATAAAATAAAGTAATTTGCAAGTACTTTATTTTTATATAAATTACTGAAGACAGTGTCAAAAAGAATTTTAGAAAATATAATTTGCCTACTATGAGTGACGTGTTGCCTGAGTATCAACTGTTACCAAGCACTTTTTAATCTAACTTTATATTTCCCTATTTGGCATGGAACCAACTGGCACGTAAATTAACCATCAATCTTTTTTAAGTTCAGGAGTCTATGGAGATTTATTCCAGGGATGCAAGGATGGTTCAATATTTGCAAATCAAAAAATGTGATACACCTTAGAAACAAACTGAGAGATAAAAAACCATATAATCATATCCATTGATGCAGAAAAAGCATTTGCGAAAATCCAACACCCTTTCTTGATAAAAACCCAAAATTCTCAACAAAATCTTAGCAAATCGGATCCAGCAGTACATCAGAAAGATCATACACCATGACCAAGTAGGATTTCTCCCAGGGATGCAAGGATGGTACAATATCCGCAAATCAATAAACGTGATACATCACATAAACAAATTGAGAGATAAAAAATCACATAGTCATATCCATTGATGCAGAAAAAGCATTTGACAAAATCTGACCCCCTTTCTTGATAAAAACCCTCAGCAAGGTGGAAATAGAGGGATCATACCTCAACATAGTAAAAGTCATACATGACAAACCTATAGCCAACATTATACTCAATGGGAAAAAACTAAAACCATTTCCACTAAGAACAGGAACAAGACAGGGATGCCCACTCTCACCACTCCTGTTCGGCATAGAATTGGAAGTACTAGCCATTGTGATCAGACTAAAAGAAGAAATAAAAGGCATCCAAGTTGGGAAAGAAGTAGTAAAACTGTCCTTATTCGCAGATGACGTGATATTGTACATAGAAAACCCCAAAGACTTCATCAAAAAACTACTAGACTTAAATGAATTCGGCAATGTAGCAGGATACAAAATTAACACCCAGAATCTATGGCTTTTCTCTCCACCAATAATGAACTCACAGAAACAGAAATTAATAAAACAATCCCATTTACCGTTGAAACAAAAAAATTAAGATACTTAGGAATAAACTTAACCAATAAGATAAGGACCTGTACTCAGAAAATTTCAGAACACTGAAAAAAGAGAGGAAAATATGAGTAAATGGAAGAGTATACCATGTTCATGGATTGGTAGAATCAACATTATTAAAATGTCCATACTACCCAAACAATATATAGATTCAATGCAATCTCCATTAAAATACCAATGGCATACTTCACAAACCTAGAACAAACGTTCCAAAAAGAATAAAAAAAGACCCCGAATAGATGCAGCAATCTTGAGAAATA
>NW_006288435.1:667076-671780 GCF_000327345.1 Myotis davidii
GACATTCAGAAATCCAAGAGACATATGAAAACATGCTCAAAGTCACTAATCATCTGAGAAATGCAAATCAAAACAACAATGAGGTACCACCTCACAC
Organism: Myotis davidii; assembly: GCF_000327345.1. Classification (NCBI taxonomy): domain Eukaryota; kingdom Metazoa; phylum Chordata; class Mammalia; order Chiroptera; family Vespertilionidae; genus Myotis; species Myotis davidii. Next base: position 667,174 of record NW_006288435.1, read on the forward strand.
CTGTCAGAATGGCTATCATCAACAAATCAGCAAATGACAAGTACTGGAGAGGATGCTGAGAAAAAGGAACCCTCCTTCACTGCTGGTGGGAATGGAGACTGGTGCAGCCACTGTTGAAAACAATATGGCATTTTCTCAAAAAATTAAAGGGCCTATTTAATATGTTTTATAACCAGTACTAGAGGCCCGGTGCATGAAATTTGTGCATGGGGGTGGGGGGGTCCCATCACTGCACCCCCCCACTGGCCTAGTCACCCCTTACTGCCTCCTGCCAGCCTAATCTCTCCCAACTTCCCCCGCTGCTGACCTGGTTGCCCCCCAACTGCCCCCCCTCCTGGCCTGGTTGCCCTTCATGGCCCCCTGTTGGCCTGTTCACCCCACGCAGCCTGCTGTGCAGTCGTTTGGTCATCCCTCACTAACCCCCATGCCGGCCTGGTCGTAGGCAGCCATCTTGTGAGTGCATGATGGTCAGTTTGCATATTACCTCTATTATATAGGAAGTCACTGAATAGATGCTGGCCTTAGAGCCTAGTCCTCAGCATCTGCTTCTATGGCAGGGTCACTTGACAGATTTTGGAGAAGTTAGGACAAGGGAAACCAGGACAGAGAGCAGGTTATAGAGTGGTCACTCAGGAAGTTTGGTTTCCAGGTCTTTACCAATTTGTAAAGACTTTAACAACCTGTAACATTGGTTGTGAGTACTAGCTGAATATAAGCTCTGACCCATATGTGCCTGAAAAACAATTTAAAAATTATTACTAAAAATTGATTAATAAATATCAAACCTGTTAATGAGATGCTGAATATTATATGATCTATTCACAGTCCACTTTTCTAACTATTTATGAAGTAACTTAATTTTTACAAATTAAAATAATACCCAAATCAGTGGCCTATAGACTTAATTTTCTGCAATAATTTTTGTTCAGTGTGTTTCTAAGGATGGAATGTTAACAGTTTGAAAATTATACAAAATAGGCTTCCCCTTTAATATTCCTTGTGAAATGGGGAGAATTCTAGAGTCTCAGAAATCTGTCATTTTCTACTTCTGTACATTGTTTTCAAAGGGAACTATCAAAACGTTGAAATCAAAACTATCCAGACCTATTCTATGGATCTGAGTATTGGTGGTTTTGAACCCTGTGATATGTAAATGGTAATAGAAATCTGTCTATTCACAGGCTCCACAGCACCAGCTTTAAGCTCAGGAATCTCTAGAAATGGAATAGTGACCTTTCCAGAGCATTTGGTAGACCCATCAAACTAGAACCACCTAGAAAGTTGAGTAATTCTTAGATTTATGTTCTATCTGGTTTCAAAAACTGTTCTAAAACTGATGCATTGCTGGTTTAATTGAAAACACACAGGAAGATTATTTTCACCACTTCCTGAGTGAGGAACTAGAGCAATATAAGTTATATTGTAATTTTGTCTGTGTGTTTAATTGCTGAATAGAGTACTGCAATTGATAATTAAAGTACTAATTATTTAATGTAATTATATTTAATTATTGTAATTGCTATTCATATTGCGAGACATCAAGGGACTTTTTCACAAAATTATTCCCCTTGTGCTAGAAAAAAAAAAAGAATCAGGAATTTATTTTAGTTTAGTTGAAATAAGCCATTTGCTACTTCATTTATCTGAAAATGAAATGTTACTAATTCTCTTGATTTTTGGTTACATTTTTGACCAGGATATTTTACAATGAATGCCATGAAAAACTTTGAATTTTTTTAAGTAGAAATAGTGTGTATTTTTTGTGTGGAATTATGACTTTGAATAATCCCATCTAATAAAGAGGGAATATGCTAATTGACTGCTCCGCCCTCAAATATGGCAGCACCCACAGCCAATAAGGAGAGAATATGCTAATTGACTGCCATGCCCTCAAAGATGGCAATGTCCACAGCCACAAGATGGCTGGCAGGGTAGGGCAGTTGGGGGGGACCAGGCCAGCAGAGGAGGGTAGTTATGGGTGGAGCCAGCAGTCCTGGATTGTGAGAGGGATGTCCGACTGCCAGTTTAGGCCTGGTCCCTGTGGACATCTCCCGAGGGGTCCCACATTGGAGAGGGTGCAGGCTGAGCTGAGGGACATCCCCCCAGTGCATGAATTTTGTGCACCAGGCCTCTAGTGTATGTACATCCTAGTAAATCACACGATAAGTTCACTTCTTTTTTTCACCTCTCATGCATTACGGTATAATGAAAGGGGTGGTTAGACATTGTGATTTTTTTTTTACTCTTAATGTATAATGTGTAGCAATATATTCAATTTGGTAAGTATGTAAATTACAGCACATATAAGATTTGAAAATCAAGAAATAGAAAAGAAAGTGCAATCTAAAAGACAAGTTCTAATTTATTGCCTCTCATGACCTGAGTTTAATTTGTTTACATTTCACAAGGGAAACACCTATTTACCATGTTCTCTTCAATATACGACTTTAAAGCTGAAATATTGTGTTTCAGCATGGATAATGGGGTCATTACCTCAATTTTAAACATTCTGTATTTGAAATTGGGATTTATGATGGACTCAGTGACTAAACAAAAATACCATAAGTAAAAACAATTTTGAAAAAGTTAGAGACATGAGAAATATCTTTAAACTGCTTTCTTAGAAAGTATGGGTAATAGAACTCAGGGAAATTATAAAGATTATACTTTTAGAATCAAGAAAAATATAAATTTACATGTTGTAGAGAATAAAAGAGCTAGATGTTTATCACACCTGTCTACAGCCACTAGTAATTATACTAATCTCTAACATTTATAGTGTACTTTGCAGGTGCAGCCATTTGCCAAAACTTTGTGTATTATTATATTTAACCTTCACAGCAGCCCTGAGATTAAAATATTACTTTTCTTCCATTTTACTGGTACAGTAGCACAAACAGCACAAAAATAAAAATGAGCCATGTAGTTTTCTTTTCTGACCAATTTTCAGACAGTAGAGTGATTTACAAAATAGATTTCCCTTTGATGTTCCCTACAAAATGTGGAAAATAGTCTCAGAAGTTTTTGTCTTTTTCCACGTGGCTTCCAAAAGGAGCTAACTAATGAAAATCCAAAATATTAAGACCTGTTCTATTATGAATCAGAGTATCAGTAACCATAAGATCAGACAAAAATCTATGAAAATCTGTGTACTCAGGTTTATGTATTTTGGATGGGTCCAGTCAGAGTCACTGTTACTAGAGTACAACTGTTTGTATTTTATTGCAGTACTCCACACAGAGTTTTAAAACATAGGTTCTGTATCCAATGTAGGAGTCACCATTTAATCACTTTATAATTTTGGGAAATATACTCAATCTCTTTAAACTTCATTTTTCTTCTAAGATTGGGCTAATGTCTATGTTAAAGAATAATTGTGAAGATTAGAGGAAAAGAATGGCCATATTCTGCTTAGTGTGGGTCCACTAAACACTTGTTGAATGTCAGCTGTTTATTGTAATAATATTTTCATTATATGGCTTATATATTACTAGGGGCCCGGTGCACGAAATTCGTGCACTCGGGGGGGGGGCGGTCTCTCAGTCCAGCCTGCCCCCTCTCACATACTGGGAGCCCACAGGGGATGTCCTACTGATGGCTTAGGCCGGCTCCCTGTTCCCCTTGGGGAGCAGGCGTAGCCGCAGTCTGGCCTCCCTTTGTGGGAAGCGACCAGGCTGATCAGGGGAAGGCACCAGCTCCATCACCCCGCTGCTGCAGCCACTGCCAGTCATCGCAGCCAGCAAGGTTTTTTCATCAACATGGACTCCAGTCCCTTCACCATGAAAAAAATGACAACTTTCTTTAAGCATTTTCAAGATATGTCTTACATAGGATATGATATTTCTTTCTTTATTTTTTTTTTATCCTCACCTGAGGATATTTTTCCATTGATTTTTAGAGAGCGGACTCTGTGGGGCAGGCCGAGGCATTATCCACTGAGCCAAACTGGCTAGGGCGGGATATGACATTTCTTAGCCCTCCAGCAGTGGACCCAGGAGTGTGGTGGAAAACCCCTAGATCACCTTTTTGGATTCTTATTACCCAAGTTACTAAGAATATTACCAGTGGCATACAGGGAGCTTAGCCACTGACCAGTCAGAAAAGGTATTTCCTCTGGGGAGGGGCCGAGCAGGAGATGGGGGGCCCCTTCCCAGACCTAAAGCCTCGGGGCCTGGTCAGGGGCCCCCCATCTCCCTCTGATTGTTGGCTCTGCCCCTGCCTAGGCCTAAAGCCTCTGGCTGAGGCTTTAGGGCTGGGCAGGGTCCCCCTTGGCTCCAATCCAGGCTTGGCCCTGCCCAAGAGCCTCCTGGCTCAGGCCCTTCCTAGGCTGCTCAGGGCCCACACGGGGCCTACCTCAGAGTGACCTGGGTGCTGATGATGTTCCCAGGACCCAGGCTGCTGGGCGCCTAAGTATGCAAATTAACCACTGTCTTTGTTGGATTAATTTACATACTCATCCAATTGGCTGGTGGGCTTAGTGGAGTGACACCAATTTGTATGTTTCTCTTTTATTAGAGTAGATTGTGTTTGTCCAGATGGCTTTTGATCTAGTTGTCTTAGCATCATATCATTTCTTGGACTTTAGGTAAAAGAAATGTAAATTTTAA
>NW_006288435.1:672081-692635 GCF_000327345.1 Myotis davidii
CACCCCTGCTGCCACCCACCCCCAGGAACCCATTCACCATCGGATGATCGGAGCCTGATAGCCGGGGGGGAGGGGCCAAGAGGTGGTCAGTGTGCCTCATAGTGACTGGTCAAGCAGTCGTTCTGCCATTAGTGTCAATTTGCATATTACCCTTTCATTATATAGGATTGAGCAATTCTACTCAGTCCTGTCTAGGAACATCAGAAGGATATAAAAGGGCCAATGTGGGTCTTGGAATCAGCTGAACTTCGGTTCTCTTCCTGTTGTATCATTAACTGGCTCTATTAGAGTTATACTGTGGCAAAGAAAAGAATAATAACAATAAAAATCCCCAAATGTTTGCGGCTTAGCACTATAGAAATGTAATGCAGTTGTCCTCTACATAATGACTCAGGGGCTTAAGCCCCTGCCATCTCATAACTCCAGTCTCCTTGTAGCACTCGGAGTCTTCCTCATCCACATGTGGATGGAGTAAGAGAACATGGAGAAGGCCTACTAGCTTATTAAGTATCTTGACCTGTAAGAGACAAAAGCACCTATATTCAGTGGCAAGAATCAACCAGTAGCCCTATCTGCATAAAAAGGAGGACTGAGAAACATAATCCTTGATTCTACAGTTACTTCTCAGCTGCAACTCTACATTTTGAAAAAGAGAGTACAAACTTTAAGTGGATATCTACCCATCTTACCAAACTAACTGTGTGACTTTAAAAACTGAATTGCTATAATCCTGATTCCTTAACAAAAAAGGCGATAATACCCCTGAAATCTATATATATAAAAGGCTAATATGCAGAGTGTCCCCTCGTGAGTTCGACCAGGAGACTAGGAGTTTGATTGCTTGTTATGATGTGTGCTGACCACCAGGGGGCAGCGCAGAGTAAAGGAAGGCCCCGGCCGGCAGCCAACAGTCGGGGAAGGGAGACCCTGGCTAGTAGCCAGAGGCCCCATTTGGCCCTGATCACTGGCCAGGCCTAGGGACCCTACCCATGCACAAATTTTGTGTACCAGGCCTCTAGAAAAGGTAATTAAGATGAAATAAGATAATGTACATAAAGTATTTGACATATGGTCAGGCATAAAATGAATGCTTAATATATATAAGATGAACACTTACTCCTTCCTGTCTTTAGTAGAGTGATATAGTATTTCTATTCCATTTATTATGAATGGTAATTAAATCTCATAATTTTATAAAATTACAATTATTTGTATATACCTTTATGAGCATTCTTTCCTACAGGAGTAGTAATATCAAATGCTTCCATTTTATGACTAGGGGCTCTGTTAGGAAAAAACAGCTACTCTTCTGGGTTTGAAAATTGCTGTTTTTTGGTTCATTAGCTTCATTACCTTCAGACAGGGCATCGTATAAGCAAAGGAGTTTCCTCTGGGCTTGCCTAAGTCATGGCTAGATCACCCTTCCTGCTGCTGACACTTGCTGTATTAGGAAACCTATCCCAGTCAGAATTAGTGCTATGTAGCATCAAATTGAATTGGTCTTTTAGTATAGTTTATTTTACTCTATGTTTTAAAATATATGGTTCCTGTTAATGATGTGCTATATTATTATATTCATCTTTATATTGGTAAAGTTCTTAGCATTTTTTTCATACGGAAATGCTAGAGCAAATTCTCTGATAGTTTGTGTTAGAGCTTTGTCAATATATATTGCCAAAACATTAGAGAAAAGAGTCAGTGACTTGGATAGAGTTGAATATTCTTATCAAGCTATAAAAAATAAACTAACTTTTAATCACTTTTCATTTTAATTATAGTTCTTGTCATGACAACTATTTTCTGTGTTTTTTTTTTAAATGTCAGTTGTCCTGGTCTCTCAAAGATTGCATAGTTTAATTTCAAATCAAAGTTTAGAAATATTAGTGCCAGGCAGCTATTTATCTTGAGTTATTAACATTTCTCAGTTATTAAAATCTGGTTACTTCTTTTATGTTTCAGTGATTGAAATATAAATAAGAAATAGAGGAAAATGTCAAGTGTATCTCATTCTGATTAGTAGTATAATTGTGAAATTCTTTTAGTTGCAACACGTAAATTATTTTTTAGCCTGCACATTTTAAACAGCTTCAATATTTTTAAGGGGGAGATTTTTAGGAAAAATATTTGGAGGGACAGGAAAAGAAAACTGTAAAACTAAGTTACTGAAACATTAGAAAAAAAGAATGTGGCTCTCATTAAATGGATGTGATCTAATTTAAAGGATAAATGACTTGGCAAAGGAACCTGATTTCTAGGTTTGACTGTTTCTATTAACCAGCGTGTGAGGTCTTGAGTAGGAAATCTGTAAGTTAGGAGTCTCGGTTTTCTTATCTTTAAAATAGGGACAAAAATGATCCCCATTTCCTATGATTAATATATGATTTTAAAATTGAGTAAGCTAAGAGAATGGGCTGCTTTCTATAGTTGTGGTTCCCCAGTTCCTACCCCCACCCCCAAACTTCCTTTATAAAATTAGTTGACTGGTGTGATAGTGTTTCCCATTATGCCAACTCCCAGTAGACGAATGGAATTCCTGGGTTTTGGCTGAGCTCATTGCAACTTAAAATGTAACTCTATTTCCTTGCATCCTTTCCTACTACATCTGGCAATGTGAGAATGTGAGGAAAGGGGTGTGTGTAGCTTCTGGGATACATCCTTTGAGCAGTGGTCTTCAAACTTTGTGGTGTATCAGCATCACTTGAGGGCTTATTAAAAAACAAACAGCCGGCCCTGGCTGGTGTGGCTCAGTTGGTTGGAGTGTCATCCCATACATCCAGAGGTGGCAGGTGTGATTTCCAGTCCTGGGTGCATATCTAGATTGCAGTTTGATTCCCAGTGGGGCCCATACAGAAGGCAACCAATCAATATTCCTCTCTCATTTCTCTTTCTCTCTCTCCCCCTTCCTCTCTCTAAAATCAATAAAGAAAAAAAAAAATAAAAAATAAATAGTTGAGTGCCACCCCAGAGTTACAGATTCCGTGAGTCTAAAGAGAGATTTGAGAATTTGCATTTCAAATAAGTTCCTAGGTGATGCGGATGCTGCTAGTCCTAGGGCCTTTCTTTGAGAAACTCTGCCTTGCGCTTTCTTCTGCCCTCATGCCTGGACTGGGAATGTGATGGCTAGTGCCGCTTCTGGAGCCATAAACTGGAAGGTCGCATCCTAGGAACTCAGATAAGAAAGCTGAAAGCCTGCTTGCAGGAAATTGCAGTGGTACTATATCAGCTATGAACTGCCTACATCAGTATTTTTCTGTGAGAGAGAAATAATCTTCTAAATTGTGTAAGTCCTCTGTTAATTTTCTATCTAGCTAAACCAAGCCTAATTCTTAGTTATAAAATATACACTCTCCCCATTTCCCCACCGCTAGTTTCTGACAGTGGTCTATAATAGTCTTTTACCCAAACACCTGTGCACATCAGAGAACTTTAAGCTTGATACCAGGTCAACCACTGAGGACTGAGGACTGAGGACCTAACATGAAATTCATTATATGGTCGTTAATACATTTTTTTTTTTAGTTGGAGCAATGGGTTTTGCTTTCATTTTGTTATATTACCTTTCTTATATTTTCTATGTATCTGACTATGTGAAAGACAATGTATTTGCAAAATGTATATTTGTATGTATATATTTAACCTCAGGAGATATAAATATATCTGATACTTGGGTATTCATTTTTTATAGCAAAACTATATTTAGAGTAATTTACAAGTATTCTGTTGTATACATATTAGCACACATATGCAAGTGAGTTAATGTATATACATGTATACATACTTTAAATCTCTGAGCATTTTGTAGCAGTAAGTTAATATGTTCAAGGATAATGATTAATAATAAGATTTACTGATTTACGGACTGTTGAGAGTGCTTGGTCTTCACCTCATACCTTATGATTTTTCTAAACCAATGAATACAACTGAAAAGGAGAATATAACTTACTGTGGCTTATGCTAAGGCATTTAAATTCTCAGTAACATGTAAAAATACTCCATGTATTTAGACATTTCTTACAGAAAGACAAAAATCATTGGTGAGCTCTAGTGTTTTTTACAAAATTCTTCATTTTGTTCAGGTTTGGATAATCAGGAGTGTTTTAATAATAACAGTGTCAATTTTAATTGAAAGCTAGAAGTTAATATTTAATGTATATAAGAAATATAGGATAAGCTTTTCTATTTAAATTTTGACCTTTACTGAGAAAAACACATAAGTCAAATAAAGCCTTTGTCATCTATTAACCAACTTTTAAAATCATAAATAATTCAAACCTAAATTCCCACATTTCCTAAAGTGTTTCTTCATTATAGTTCTCTGAGAATATGTATCATCATAAATAATCCTATATAATAAAAGCCTAATATGCTAAGTGCCTAGTCATCCAGTTGTCCATTCAACCAATCAAAGCGTAATATGCTAATGATATGCTAAGGCCACTCCACTGCTCGCTATGATGTGTACTAACCACCAGTGGGCAGACACTCCAACCAGTAGGTTAGCTTGCTACTGGAGTCTGACTGATCAGGATTGAGTGAGACCGGCTGGACACACCCTGGAGCCCTCCGGCAGTCCCTCCCCAGCTGGCCAACTTCCCACGTCCCTCCCCAGCCTCGATTGTGCACTGGTGGGGGTCCCTTGGCCTGGACTGCACCCTCTCACAATCCGGGCTGAGGGCCTCCACCCAGTTCACAAATTTCGTGCACCCGGCCTCTAGTCATATAAATGAAATTCAAATTCCAACAGAAAAATCCAATTTTCAGACATTGCAATGTTTCTCATTAAAGCAATTATATTTTTATATTATGAGAAAATAGAAAATATTGGTTAAGAAGCTACAGGAATTTTTAAAAATAAAAGTATTGAGTATTTAAAGTTGTGTATGTGTTCCATAAAGAATATTAGGTAATTCATAAAAATAACATATAAAGTAACAATAAGAGAAAAGTATATAAAAACAAAATTGTAAAGAAAAATACAAGCTTCCAAAAAGTCATGTAAAGAATAATTTAAATGACTGAACCATCAAAGACATTATTGTTATGGTCTGTTTTCTGGCAGGTAAAGCAAACAAAATCACAACCAATTACATAGTTATCATTACTTTTTTTCTAAAGGACATATACCAGCTCTTAAAAAAATACTTTGATTTTGAAAAAAAGAAAAATATTATGGATGTTTAAAATGTTACTTATAGCTTAATGATCATCTCAATGAAGTTAAAAACATATTGGCTTCTTTTTTATAATGAAACTAGAGGCTCAGTGCATGAAATTCAGCTCGAGTAGGGTCTGTAGTGGCTGCTGGCTGCCGGCCAGGGCCTCCCTTCTTCCCGCCCCTGGTGGTCAGCGCACGTCATAGCCAGTGATAGAACTCCTGATCGGTCGAACTCCTGAGGGGACACTTTGCATATTAGGCTTTTATATATAGAGATGATCATGTGACACCTTTAATATACTACTTTATATAATAGTTATTTAATTAAAATTTATATTCATTGCCACACTAGAAGATCCTGAGTACCAAAATATGTCCCATATTTTGTGTCACTTATGTCAAATGGGTGTCTACAATAGGCAAAATAAATGCTTTTTGTAATAGATGAATTACCAAAGTTTATGCTAAGAAATACTTCCCAGTATTTTGATCACATAGCAGATAAATCAGAAGAATAGCTAATATATCTAAAAAGATAATTCAAACTAGGAAATGGTTATTAAATCACATTTGTGGATGTGAAAAATTATGTGAATGTAAATAATATCATAAAAATTGTCACATTTTCCCTATAAAAATTAAAATTTTGCAGTAACTGTAAAATAAATCTTAAGTTTAGGAATTTGAATTTAAAAAACTCAAGCCACGAGATTAGGGGACAATAATAACATTTATATATGGTACCTATTGAGCCCATTTCTAAGTGCATCATGTATAGAAAAGAATATATTCCTCACAGAAATCTTTTGGTATGGCATCATTACTGTCTTCATTTTATGGATATGGCTGCTGAGGCACAAGGGAGATCAAGGTCACAGAGCTAGCAATCTGGTAGAGCCAAGGATTGAATTAAGTCTGACTCCCAGATGCATGCTTTAATGAGGGCTCTAAAACATCTAAACAATTCACTTTATTTTTTGTACTTGATTATTGCAAGTGTTTTTGGATTTTATCCAATTTCTAGATCTGTTGGGAGTAAAATAAATTAGATTGTTGGCAACTTATGATTTGTAATATTGCTTAAATCTTTCTGCTTGTTTTAATATTACCTTTCTTATGAATTAAACATGGGTAGTCAATGCAATTTATGGGAAAAAAAACAATAATTCCGGGCAAATGATGACATGATAAATTAAAACAGAGGGGTATCAGTAGATTTTAAATGTGAATCCGTTGATGTCATGTGGTTATGGTATATTATGTGAAATGTCTTAACCTAAGTTATGATGGAAAAGTAGTTGGGCCTATAAAGCTATTTCTGGGACTCTTATGATAAAGAAGTCAGTAAGGGGGGAAAAATGTAATATTTTTTGTTATAAATCTATAAAAGAAAGGGGGTATCTGGAACACGTTGGAAGCTGCATCATAATTTATAACAGTATAATCTATCAGGAAAATAGAGAAATAATTGTTACACTGTTCTGTCCACCATTGTTAAATGTGTTTTCTTCTGCTTGATGATTGCTAACAAATTGGTGGCTTCTGCTGTCAGCATTACTGTCAGGGTGCATTTCTATTATATTCTCATTAACATAATGATAAAAATAACATTAAGAAAACATATTCAGGAAGAATTTATGAGATTTTGTGCAATTAAGCATGTAACAATATGGACAGGAATTTTGCAGAAGGCTGTGTAATAATGTTTTTTTTTAGAAATCTGTAGAAGTAGTCAGTGACCTGAGACTTTAAACTGTTGATTGCAAGCTTGTTGATATGTTAATGTGAAGTAATTATTCCAGTGAATTGAAGCTGAAAGTCAACATGTATATTCATTAATTTAGTTTAAGGTTTCTTATTGTTAATCACAGTTGGGGTATCTATTTTCAGCTAAGTGATCTACAACTATCCTATCATACTCTTCCAACCATAAATATAATCATTCTCCCTGATCAACTTTGTAATTTCTAACCAGGGAATGCTTTTTTAAAATCATTTAAAATGTTAAATACTTATTTGTCTTTAAAATTAAGAGCTGATTTTTATCAGAAATCTGTTTAATATTGCATATAATTTGTGTTTTGATAATCATAATTTTTTAATAAATATGTTTATTTAGTAAAGCTTTAGCTTATAGGTTTGTATCTTTTATTAATTGATTTTGTCAGAAACAATACTATGTGTTCATCTAATGCCCCCCCTTTTTCCTATTTGTCACCCATCTGAATCAAATTTCTCAGCATCCCTTGAAGCTAGGTGAGGTCATGTGACTTAGTTTTGGCCACTAAGAATGTAGATTAAAATGATATATGCCATTCCCGGACCTGGCCTATTAAGTGGTCTGCAATGTTTTCTGTGAAGCTCTCTCTCATCTTTCTTCTCACAACTTAATGGTGAAAATCCAGTGGAGAACTTCAAGGGCCCTAGAGTATGGAAAAAACATAAGATGCAAGTAGCCTAGATCCTTGAATGATCATATGGAGCAGAGTCCCTCTACTGGCTACATTAAACTGTAATGTAAGTGAGAAGTAAACCTGCATCAACTCAATGAAATTTATAAGTTCTCTGTTACAGTTATTGGTCCACCTTAACTAATATATCTGAGATTAACAAAATATTAAAAGTTGGAGAAAATTAAAGACAAAGTAATCTCCTTACAGTGTATATGCATATATTTGTAAGTGGCAAGTTAAAAGTCACTATAGGATGAGTTTTTGGAAACACTATCATATTGGTCAAATCAACTGTACTATGAATACAGTAAGAACTGGAAAAACAAAAAAATATATAGAAGGCATTTTTTACTTTGAAATTTAATCTCATGTCTCCAGTGATAATAGAATAAAAGATGAAAACAGTCAGACAGTCATCTAGTGATCAGTATCACAGTGGAGCATACTATTCTCTAAGCAATTTTGGGGAATACAAGTAAAAGTAAACAGAGCTGTTTTGTATTTTTTTTTATGGGATAGTATAGGTTTATTTCTGATTATCACCCAGACACCTAACAAAGAGAAATAATAATGACAACAATCATTCTTTAAGTGGTTCCCAGGTGCCAAAGTACTAGGGGACCCTGTTATATACATTGTCCTACGTAATGCCCAAAAACTGATTTTAGTGATGGGAAATGAAGTCAGAGTCTAGCTAACTTGCCCAGATTACACAGCGCTTGAGTGATAATGCTGAGATTTACCCTAAGCACAACCAATTCCAGAGACAGCACACTGTTCAGTTGTGCTTGTGGGAGAGAATGAACTTAGTAAGAAAGCACCAGGAGTTTACTGAGCTAAACAGACATATGTTCAGATATGTTACCTTTATTGCAAGAAATTGTGAGTTACTACTCTTAACATTATCAAAGTGATATGCCAATTATTACTCATAATTTTCCAGTTTTCTGTTTGGATTGAAAAAATTATGTATTTTAGAAATTAGTAGAAGCCTCTCTCCTTATTCTGTCATTTTGTCAGCTTCACAGTATAACTGCTAACATCTAAGTAAGTTTTCTCTAGGAGACCAAGTTAATAGCACATGATTGCCTGTCTGATTTCCTTTGGAATCCGTAAGCATATTTATTTTTTTATAAAACAACACATTACTTTTATATTTAAAATTTCACACATGCACATGAATTTAGTATATTAAAAGGATAGCATTTCATAAAGTAAGGAAAAGGTGAAATTTTTAGTAATTGGTTAGAGACTATACTGGGTAGCCACCTAAAAACAAAGTTCTATTTGGATATCACACCTTACACTAGGGAAAATTCTAGATGGAATAAATAGTAAAATAAAGTTAAATACATTTTTTTAAAAATAAGTTGCAAAAGAAATATAAGAAACCAAGGAAAAACTTTATGTTTTTAGGTAAATCAGATTGTGGAAGGCTTTCTGAAATTGATATAATATCCAGGAGCGTATAAAACAAAAGATAAATTTGATGACATGCAAATTTTTAAAAATCTATAAAGTCTAAATTACTATAGGCAAAGATAAGCCAAAAACTGGAAAAAGAGCTGAAGCCTATTTCATAAACAAAGACCAGTTTCCCAAATACACACAGTTCCTATAAATCAATAAGAAAAGTATTAGAAATCCAATAGGAAAATAGTCACTAAATATGAATAGATAATTCATGGGAAATTAAATACAATCAGCTATTAAAGACAGAAAGTGATACACAAAATTATTCATAATCAGGTAAATAAATAATTGAAATCAATATTTAAATATAATTTTACCTATTAGCAGAAAACAAAACATTTGATAGCATACTGGGTTTGCAAGATGCAGAGAAACTGGTATCATTCTACATTGATGGTGGGGGTTTAAAGTGGTATAGCTTTAATGAGGGCTATTTTGCAATTGAAACAAGAAGTAAATATTTTTATATAAAGCAATTTCACTCCCAGGAAATTATTCCTTGTCTATACTCATACAGATATAAAATAACGCATGCACAAAGTTATTAGTTGCACCATTGCTTATAATACCCAAATATTTCAAAATAAAACTATATCTCCATCAGTAGGGAATTAGTGCATCCACACAATAAATAAAATGTGACTATAAAAATGAGAAAGGTTATATGCTCTGATCTGAAATAATCTTTAAGCTGTGTTATTTATAGAAATGTAAGTAGCATAACAGTACATAGACTTCTACAATTTACACAACAAATGAGCATAAAGAGTTTCCATAAGCTTTTATTTTCACAAAGAATATCCACAAGGATTATTGCTAACACTTGTTGGCCCATGGAAGAGAAATTGGGTGATATATGAACATGGATAAGAAGGAGCATTTTCAGTATAGACTCTTCTTTCATTTCTTTTGAATTTTGAATTATATGAATTTACTTCTTATTCTAAAAGTAAAGGAACAGTTTGGTAGTTTGTCAAAATAGGGTTACTATATGACACAGCAGTTCCCCTCTTAAGTAAGTACCCCAAATAAATTAAAACATATATTCACACAGAAACTTGTATACAAATATTTATTGCAGTATTATCCATGAGAGCCAAACAGTGGAAACAACCAAATTGCTCATCTGCTCAACTGATGAAAGAAGAAACAAAATGTGTTGTGTTCATAATACTGCATATTATTCGGCAGAAAGGAATGAAGAACTGAAATACGCAGAAACATGGATGAACCTCCAAGTAAATATGTTTAGTGAAAGAACCCCGTCATAAAAGACTTTATTATGTAATCTCATTTAGTATATGGAATGTCCACGGTAGTAAAATCTGTGGACACAGATTAGTGGTTGCTTAGGGCTGGAGTGAGAGGAGAATGGGGAATGGTTGTTAATGGCTATGAGATTTATTTTTTGGATGATGGTAATGTTCTAAAATTGAATTATGGCGGTGATTCCACCACTCTGTAAGTATACTAAAAACTATTGAATATTGAATACACGGTTAATTTGGTGAACTCTGTGTATGTAAATTGTATCTCAATAAAGCTATTTTAATAAATTTATAATTTCCATATTGTTTACAGGATAAAGTCATTTGTTTATTTAAAAAGTAAAGGGCATTTAAGCACTGTGTTAATCACTTAAGATAAACAATAACTGAGACATTGTCTCTGTCCTGAAAGGGATAATTACTGAAATGGGGAAAAAATTACAGGTACATCCATAACATAAATCTACATAAAAAGTTCTATAATAAAGGAACATACACAATACTTAGAAACAGAGAGCAAGTATAACTTCCTGGGTAAGATGGGAAAGGCTTCGTAAGAGGAGGCAGCATTTGAACTTTTCTCAAACCACCAGAAGAATTTCTCCAGATAGTGAAAAATGATGAGAGAATTCAAGGTAAGGTCATCATGACATGAAAGACAGAATTGTGGGGTGCAGTGCAAGCAAGAAGCTGGGGAGTACCATGGTGGATGAGGACACAGGGGTCAATGGGAGCTAGATTGTTAAATTTACTGAGAAATTTAAGCTTCATTTTGAACGATATTGGGAATAATGGGTAGTTTTAAGAAGGAATTAGATGTCTGTTTTAGAAATCTTTTTGTGGCAGTATGAATAATAAATTAGAAAGGGTGAGATTAATGGTATGTGATGATAAAGGAAGATACTGCATTCTTCCCTGGGGAGCAATGATGAGGTTATGATCAGAATAATGCAAAAGGGATACAGCAGTTAGATTTGGACATTTCAACAGAAGAAGATTAGTAATCAAAGATGTGGATAATGAAAGAGATGAATGTTTCAATTTGACTAGATAAATAAGGGTGGGGTTACCAAAGAAAATGGGCATAGAAAATTTACCATCCTTACATCTTCAAATTTACCAAGCTCCTAGGTACCCAAAGGTTTAGTGAATGGCTAAATGAATGAAGATACTAGTCTCATACCTTCCTAGTTTTCAGGTTCTGAATATATGTTAATACTATATTTTATGTAAAGGAGTATTGACAATTAAATATCATTTCAATTGAGATATCTTTTTTATTGGGGAAAAATCTTCCTAAAGGTCCAATAAGTTAATAGTAATAAGAAGAACTGTTCGCACAGTTTTACCTCGACTTTTCAAACCAGTTTTCTACCTGGGGTCCCTGCTTCCATTCCTATTCCCTTTCACAATCAAGTCATCTTGGATGAATACTGTCTATCTATATATTTGCTATACACAACTTTCCTCATTTGATTCCTTTGTTCAAACTGTGTTGTTTTTCTATTGCCTTTGGAATCAAATTTATACATCTCTGCTTTTACTAAAAGGCCTTTCATAAGCTTAGCCTATTTTCTCTTGCTTTCATAAGGATAATTCTTTGTAACTGGCTGAACCCCATGTCTGTTTCCTCTACAAATTATTCTAACCATGGCTTGCATGCTTTCACTATTGTTTCTGTTTTGGAATGAACATTTTCTATTGTAGTGAGTCCATTTTATGCCCATGTCTTCCATGAAGACTTTATTGATTCTGAAAGATTAGGAAAATAAAACATATATTACATTATTTATTAATTAATAAATGTTATCTTTTAGTATTCTTCACTGACTTTTCTCTATTTTTTCCCCATCAAATGGATTGTAAGTTCTTTCCACCTAGCTATCTCATTTTAGTTGCTAACAGGCCATTCCTTTCAAGAGGAAATTATGTGTTGTACATTTTAAACATTTTATGTTAAAGTTTATATTCTAAGATTTTCAAATAAAACTACATGGTACTTTTCTAAGTGCTAGGATTGCTAGTGTACATAAAAGACCTAAGTTTCTCTCACTATGTTTGACCTCATTTACAGCATAGCAGGATACCATTTCTTGTCTCCAGAATCTTTGTGATTCTTGCTGGTACTTTCTACATCATGCAGTGCAAACCCAAGTAAATTGCATGCTAGGTAAAAGCTGCTGTGGTGTTACCTACCACAGGAAGTAGTAGAAAAGGAGTGTTGTGGACAGTGGAGAGCGCAGTAGGAAAAAGAACATGTGAAAACAATATGCTGGTTACTATCAATACTTAAACCAACTGGATAGCAAGTGTTCCCATTTAAAAATCAATGAATGGATGTTAAAATAGCTTAATCAGCATGAACCATGGATATTTGCAGATTTTGTTCATTCTAATTCTGGTATGTGATTGGCAGTAAATGACATTGAAGGGGCTTAGAGAAATGGCATAACTTTTATTGCATTAGTAAATCCTTTACTGTATGCCTATTTCTTCAAAATATGGCCACATCGCCAAGAAAGAAAGACCATATACATAGGAAAAGAACACAGTACTTGACTCAGAATACCCCTATAATACTACATTATATGGCATTGTAGTCATGAGATCTAAGAGCCAAAGGGAGTATTCTCTAACTTCCCACTCCATTTACCTCTGGCAAAAGTCACTGTTTGAGATGATAGAGGCAGAGAATTTACCATCCTATAAGATAGGCTATCCTATTTTTAAATAGTTTCGCTCTGCAACCTGTATTCTCCAATCTATCCCAAGAATGAGTGGACAGGTAAACATTAAAAACAAACAAACACAAAAACAACTAATGAATTTCTGGTGCTGCTCTTACCCTCTTTGGGACCTTGTCTTTTACAAATGCTCCTATGTGTTTCTAGAAATTTCAAAGGGTTAGCATGAATGAAAGTCATTTTTGTGCGTGTCTGCAATATCACAGTCAACATTCTCCTTTCTTGTTCTGGCTTCCAGTGTTGATGCCCAAGGCTCTGGTGAACACCAAATATAGGAGCCATTCCACTGATAATTATAACATTGCCAGGACTGAGCATAGGGCAACCAGAATGATAGATGACAGGCTGTACTCATAACCACCTCTTCGTCCTATTGCAATTGCTTGGTACACTCCTTTGTAACTATTGATTTATTGTCAAACTTTTTCTGTGAGAGTATAAGATGATTGAGAGCAAGAAGTATGATTTATTTTATTTAGATTATATTTGTTGAGTAAATGATTGATTCTAAGATTCCATCTTCTACCAAAATTATGCAATAAGTACTTTTATTTGAGTGAGTTATTTTCTAAGGGAAGGCTGGTTGATCAAACATATAACAGTAAATGGACCTCTTGCAGTCTAGATCCTTATAGACAGGCATTGCTCAAATTTAGGATGAAGGCTGTTTAGGCTTAATATAGAATCTGGGCTGGATTTATAGTTAGTTTTGGTATAAAATGAAACTATCACCCATGTGCCTTGTTCAGCTCAGTGGAGCAAAACAGAATAAAACTACCACTGCAGGGAAAAGAGAGCAGTGTTAGGGCCTTTATACAGCTTTCTGAACACTTTTAAGTAAAATGTTAAAGAGAGTTGGGAAAATTGTTGTCAATAACTCTTTTACTTGCAGTGAAAAAGTGATGCTAAGAGCTATTACTCTTTCGGCCTTTATAAAGTACAGAGTTGGGGTGGGTTTTTGTGTGTGCTAAAGAAGGAAGCTAGGAGCAAAATCATGGATACAGAGACCATGGAGATGGGTATGACAAGACGATGTGTAGCATTCATTTATTCAGAATATTTATTGAGCTAGGGCAAGGCACTGTGACAAATGCTGACAGCAGTAAACTGGATGGACAAATACACCTGACATGAATCTTATGGCAGAGGGAGGACAGATAAAAAGTTGTAATTATTCAAATCATTAATGTTAGTGTGGTAAGTACACAAGTGATCATACGCTAACCTAGCAATTTCAACCAAAATAATCATTGGCACTGGAAAGACTGCAGTAAAGGGGAGGCATGATGTTGAGAAATGTATTTTTGCCAATAAAAAATTAGATAGTAAGAAACACTGAAATTTTCTCTGTTATATTATTTCTTCGGGAAATGAGAGGGTAAATTAACTTTTTCTTTTAATCTTTACCTATGGGGGATAGATACTTTACATATTTATTGCATCTTAACATCATCCAGTGAAAAAAGGTAAAATTATCTTCATACATAAAGTGACTCAGTTATTTGCAGGTAGTGTGGGTGATGGGCACAAACTACTAAGACATGATAATGGTAGTACCTCCATGATGGTAATTTGTAACTTACACAACACTCATTTAGGAGCAATGTCAGATAACCACCTACCGTTACACAGCTACATGGTAGTCAAAAATAAAACTCAGCTTCATTGATTAAAAGTCTGATTCACTTTCTTTTCAAAAACTGTTTTCCATGGTAAACAACATTGTTCCCAATTTAATTTGTTATGTTGTTGTTGTTTATTTAATTTAGAAACCCACAAATGTTAGGTCACCAATGTAAGCATTTCATTTTGCAGAAGAGGAAACTAGAATTCAGAGGGTTGTGACTTGCTCAGATTCTTACTGAAATTGGACCAGAGTTGTCTTAATTTGCAAAAAGCAATTCTAAGCATATGATTATTACATATATTTATATTTAAATAAATACTTTGTATCCTAGTGAGAAAGCAATATTTTTCCTAGAAATTTTATTTTATTTTTTTTTAAATTTTATTGTTGAGAGTATTACAGATTTCCCCCTTTGTTTCTTTCCTTTCTCTTCTTTAAGAATACCTTCCAACATTTCGTGTAATACTGGTTTGGTGATGATGAACTCCTTTAGCTTTTTATTTTTGTTTGTGGAGCTCTTTATCTTATCTTTAATTCTAAATTATAGCTTTCCTGCGTAGAGCAGTCTTGGTTGTAGGTCCTTGCTATTCGCTCCCCTCCACCTGGTTCCCGCGCCAGCCTCAGCCTTCACCACCCTACTGTCTGTGTCCATAGGTAATGCATATAAGACCTTTGGTTCATCTCCTTCCCCTTCCCCACCCTCCTTCCCTCTGAGATTTGTAGGTTTGTTTCATGTTTCCATGACTCTAATTCTATTTTATTCATCAGTTTATTTTGTTCATTAGCTTTATTTGTTTATTTATTTTGATAATTAGATTCAGTTGTTGATACATATGTATTTTTAGGATGAGTGTCTTGGTGTGTGCCTCTTTTGGTTCCTCTTGCTTGGGACTCTTTGTGCTTCCTGGACTTTCACCAGGTAGGGGAAGTTTTTTGTCATTTTTTCAAATAGATTTTCAATGTTGTGCTATCTCTCTCCTCCTTCTGGCATCCTCATAATGTGAATGTTTGTATGCTTGAAGTTATCCTAGAGGCTCCTTACACCATCTTCATAGTTTTGGATTCCTTTTTCTTTTTGCTCTTCTGATTGGGTTTTTTGTTTTTGCTTCCTCATATTCCAAATCATTGATTTGATTCTCAGAATCTTCTACTCCACTATTGAATCCATGTGAATTATTCTTTATTTCAGTTAGTATATGCTTAATTTCTGACTGGTTCTTTTCCATGTCTTTGAAATTCTCATTAAGATTCTTCTAAGTCTCACTAAGTCCCTTGAAGCTCTCATTAAGATCCTTGAGTAATCTTATAACCATTGTTTGAACTCTGTTTCCAGTATCATGCTTGCTTCCATTTCTTGTGACATGTTTCTTTCTCTCCACATTTTGGCTGCTTCCCTGTGTTTGTTGCTATGTATTAGGTAGATTTGCTAAGTCTCCCAGACGTGGTAGAGTGTCCTGTAGGGCCCAGTGGCTCAGCCTCCCCAGTCACCTGAGCTGGGCACTCTAGGTACACCCCTTTATGGGTTGTGTTCACTGTCTTGTTATAGTTGATATTTGATTGCTGTTGGCATCACTGGGGGGAATTGACCTCCAGACCAATTGGCCGTGAGGACCAGCAGAAGAGCTGCTATGCAGGGCATCCCTATGGAGCAGGTAGAAATTTTCTTTTCTTTTTTTTTCTTTTTAATATTTTTAATTGATTTCAGAGATTTAGAGGTAAAGAGAGAGAGAAGCAACAATGATGAGAGAGCATCATTAATTGGCTGTCTCCTGCACACTCCATAGTGGGAACTGAGCCCGCAACTTGGGCATGTGCCCCAACCAGGAATCAAACTGTGAACTTCTGGTTCATAGATCAATGCTCTACCACTGAGTCATGCTGACCAGGCCAGAAATATTCTTATTGGAGATATGTAGAAAAGGGTTTGCAGAGATTTTTACATATGAAAATGATACTACCTAATGAGCTTCTGCAACGTTTTGTGAAAATTCCCCAAACTCAGTCTGGTATTAAAGGCTCTGAATTGTACACCTAGAGGTTTTCATCATGTATGGAATTAGAGCTTATGATCAGCAGCAAAAACAATTAATTAAAAATGTGGAAATTTTCATGTGAAAAATTTAATTTTTATTCATGAATTTCTTTTTTGCATGTTATATATTCTTTGACTCCAGTTTTTAAGATCAATTATTGTGGTGTTCACTTGTGAATGAATTTTCTTTAAATTGTATTTGACATGTACCTAGTTAAGTGCTTGTTTTCAGCTTTTAGCATAATAAGCAATATATGCTATCATAGCTTCAATTTTCCTGCCAAGTAGAGAGTGGCAGCTGTGTGGCAATATGTAATGCATATTTTCATCTACAGATAAATTGGAAGGAAGGAAAAACAGCTTCTGGGTGGGCAGGTCACCATCATTTAAATGTATCGTTAAAATTATATTTTTCCCTAGAAACAAAAATGTAATTGCTTTTCTGGTTAGATGCACACTGAAAGACCTTATTTATATTGTTGTAACATATTTTCTCTCAATTTATAACTTTCCCAAGATCCTTTGGATTTTTTTCATTTTTGTTACTTTTCTCCATTCAAACAACATGCACTTATTTCTTAGAAAAACTCCATGATGTTTGCATAAATTTATCTTTGAAGGACAGAACTGTTCAGTGCATATCATTGTAAGTGATACCTTACTCTTCTGCATTCATCTGATTGACAAGCAAGGGAATTGAAGCTCTAAGTAGACTGTCACTTAAAGAAGGTTCACATACTCACCTCAGTAGAGAAAAGGTTAGCCCCAAGTTCAATATTTTAAATTTGCTATATATTTTTTCTTTTAATCTTTATTGTTGCAAGTATTATATAGGTCCTCCTTTTTCCCCCATTAACCTCTTCCAGCCTTCTCCCATCCACCCCACCACCAGGCCCTCACCACCCCATTGCCTGTGTCCATGGGTTATGCATATATGCATACAAGTTCATTAGCTGATCTCTTCCCACCCACCCTCCCCTGCCTTCCCTCTAAGGTCCAACAGTCTGTTCATGCTTCTATGCCTCTAGGTCTATTTTTGATCATCAGATTATTTGATTCATTAGATTCCACATATGAGTGAGGTCATCTGATACTTATCTTTCTCTGACTGACTTATTTCACTCAGCATAATACTCTCCTTAACTCATTTTCAAAGTAAAGTAAGGAATATCATTAATTATTAGTTTCCAGTATTTTATCACTAAGTATAATACACTTGTCCATCTCCAAGAAGGCATAAGAGTGCACTAACATTATTTCCAATTTATGTTTTAGTTTTGCTGCCCGAAACTTGAAATACTCTCACTAATATTTCATTTTACCACATGTGGTTTGTAAATTGATGGTATTCATTATGATTTGCATGAATAGCAAACAGTGCAAATTTTAATCTCTATGTTTTTCTATTCTCAATTAGGTTGTGTATAAGTGGTATTTTGGTATTTTATGTGCTGGCATGTTTTTATTTTGAAACTTCCAATAGGTTGGCCTGGGATAATAATTGATGTGAAAGCTGTTTATTACTAAAACAGCACGACTAGTCAGGAGTTCTTTGATACTCTGAGCAATTTGATTCCACTTTGGACTTGCATGATGTCATTTGCAATTAAAAGAGTACTAGAAAAATACATCTGTTATGTCTAGTGATTACTTCTACAATATTTAGGCCTATTAGACTAGTCACATTTGGGGACACTAATCAGATTTGGGGACTTTAACAAGAAGGAGAAGAACTAAGAGTGATTTCTCCAGAGTTCATTTAGGATTTGAGAATTTTATTAGTTCAAAGGTGATAATAGTTTCTGGCCTCTCAGTGCATAATGAAGTTAACTTTGTATGTGAAGCTTAATAAAAGTAATCTAACTTTCTGGTTGAAAAATAGCATGGAGTTTCTTCTAGCCTCATCTGATGCTTTAGTATACTTTTTATTTACCTCAAGCAATATTTCATGGGTCTTTGTTCAGAGGATTCAGGTATGGATCTGCACCTTCTTATCTTCCTATATGGGATTCTTAATGCCTGCCCCTTTCAATTTTTTCCTTGTTTAGAAGCTTTCATTATAGAGATAATAATACCACTGTCCCCCTCCCCACCCCCAGTCATCATTATTGATACTTGACAGCACACCCTCCATTAGAAAATATGATTCACGTGAGAATCATTGTTTTTCTCTCTATCCAGTCATGGTTGTGAACCTGAGTTCAACACCTGATTTTCTAGCTCACTAATCTTACACTTCTACCTTACTTGACTTGCTTTCTCTTATTCCAGAAATAGCTCTCAATTGGACTCTTCACTATGTGTCAGGCCCTTGTCCAACTACTGCTTCTCTCCCGCTCAGTGGTGTCCTATAGATAACAATTGTCAGGAATAGTTTTATTTCTAAGTAATTGCACTCTGAAAACTCCCCATCTAATCTTTTTTTTTAGTTTTATTGAACCTTTGTCAAGTCAGATTCCTTGAGACAGAACTTGAAGCAGTATTCCTGTTCAGAACATTTCCTGGGGAGTCCTCTAGAGAACAACACCTGTGAGGGAGGTGTACCTGGGCAGAGGAAGAAGTTGAATTGAGATGCAGTTGCAAAAGAGATTTCACCCACCTGCTCAGATTGCTCTGGAGCTAAAATGGCCATTCAGTTTTGTCCTAATTGAGACAAGAGGATCCTCTGAGCCCTCCTCATTAACAGTTCATCAGTGTGCGCAGGTACCCTTTTTCTTGATGTGGCTTCCCAAAGAACACTGAGCTGTGTTCCATCAGCAGCCAATACTCTACAGCTGAAGCTGGCATAAAGCAGGCCTCCGTCCACAAAAGGGGATTTGGGTGCATACTATAGTACATACAAAAAGCAGCTGCCCTAGCACTCTTCTTTTTCCACACAATATCCATCAGTCTTTTTTTTTTTCCTCCCTCCCTCCCTCCCTCCCTCTCTCCCTTCCTCCCTTCCTTTTTTATTTATTTTATTGTTTAAAGTATTACAAATAGTAGTATATATGTTTCCTTTTTTTCCCCATTGACCTTCCCCCAGCTTCCCCTACCCCTTAGAACATGCCCTCACCCCACTCCCCCACTGTCTTGTGTCCATTGATTATGCTTATATGCGTGCATACAAGTCCTTAGGTTGATCTCTTACCAGCCCCCCCAACAATTCCCAGACTTCCCACTGTAATTTGACAGTCTGTTCGATGCTTCTCTGCCTCTATATCTATCTTTTTATTCATCAGGTTATAATGTACTTTATTATCCATAAATGAGTGAGATCATGTGGTGTTTTTCTTTCACTTCCTGGCTTATTTCACTCAGCATAATGCTCTCCAGTTCCATCCATGCTGCTGCAAATGGTAAGAATTCCTTCTTTTTTATTGCAGCATAGTATTCCATCGTGTAGATGTACCATAGTTTTCTAATCCATTCATCTACTGATGGGCACTTAGGCTGTTTCCAGATCTCAGCTATGGTGAACTGTGCTATGAACATAGGGGTGCCATAAATTAATTTTTTAAAAAATGTTTTAATTAATGTTAGGGAGAGAGCGAGAGATAGAAACATCTATGTTGTTCAATTGGCTGCTTCCTGCATGCCCCCTGCTGAGGATCAAGCCTGAAACCAGGGCATATGCCCTGACGGGGGATAGAACTGGTGACCTCTTAATACATGGGTTGCTGCTCAACCACTGAGCAACACCAATGGGGCTAAATTAAAAAAAAAATTTTTTAAATATATTTTTATTGAATTCAGAGAGGAAGGGAGAGGGAGATAAAAACATCAATGACGCGAGAGAATAATTGATTGGCCTCCTGCACGC
>NW_006288435.1:693730-715657 GCF_000327345.1 Myotis davidii
ATCTGGTTGTGAGATTAGGGTAATGCTGGCTTCATAGAAAGAACTTAGAAGTGTGCCTTCCTCTTAAATGTTTTGGAATAGTCTGAGGAGGATAGGTTTTAGTTCTTCTTTGAATGGTTTTTAGAATTCCCCTGTAAAGCTGTCCAGACCAGGGCTTTTGTTTGCTGGAAGATTTTTGATTACTGTTTCAATTTCTTCAGTAGTTATTGGCCTATTCAGGTTTTTTGATTCTTCTTGGTTGAGTTTTGGGAGATTGTATTTTTCTAGGAATATGTCCATTTAATCTAGGTTGTCCATTTTTTGGAATAGAGTTGTTCATGTTGCCCCAAAGTTCGCTTAGGCTCTCCTCCTGTTTTTTAAGTTGTTTTTCTAAATGTTGCTCTGCTTGTGTATTTTTTCCTACCTTGTCTTCTAGCTCACTGATGTGGTACTCTGCTTCTTCTAGTCTACTGTTGATGCTTTCTATTGAGTTCTTTATAGCAGCAATGTCATTTTTCATTTCTTTTTGGTTCTTCTTCATTTCCACTTGGTTCTTACACATATTGTTGAATTTGTCTTCCATTCTTTTCAGCAACCTTATAACCATTTCTCTGACATATTGCTTGCCTTCATTTTGTTTACTTCCTTTTCTGGTGATGCCTCCTTTTCTTTCATATGTGGGTTGTTTCTTTGTCTCCCCATGATCTCTCTTCTCCAGGTGTCTGGTTATATATTTCTCACTCTCCTGCATTGATTTAAAGTCACAAAATACAACACAACAAGGCACTGAACACAAATGTATTCATGATACTAATAACCCCAAATAAAGGTGACCACCATAGAAAAAAAGAATTAGGGGGTAAAGAAAAAAAAGGAGTGCAAAAATGATATTGAGAAAAGGAATAATAGTAAGAGTGAAAAGGAATAGAATAAAAAATAAGGGAGGGGAAAGACTATTTATATGGGAAGAATACTCCAATAGAAACAACTAATCCCAAAGAATGCAAACAACAAATACCCAGAGTTGAATGCAAACTACAAACAACAACTAATAACAAGTGAGTAGAGGAAAAACAGAAGCAAAAAAAAAGAGAAGAGAGAAACAATCTCACAAACAAGCAAAAAACACACAAAACACCATAATCAGCAATCAAACAAACAATAGGACAGAGAGAAAGCAAGGCAATACAAAAAAAAAAAAAATAGAACAAAAGAACAAAACAAAGAAACAGTAACAACCACAAAAAAAAAAAACAAAATAAAAAAGGGAAGAGAGAAAAAAATTTGGATAGTGAAGAAAGAGAAGAGAGAGGTGTGTATGGACTTGGAGCAGGGGATCAGAAATTAGCTATATAAGTAGAATGAATTTTTAACATGTTAAAAAGAAGGAATAGGGAAAATCTAAAGCAGGAATAGTGTAAGAGAAATAGGACAACAAAAGGGAAAAGTGAGGAAGAGAGTGTTGGCATAAAGGTAAAGTTTAGATAGAGTAAAATGATGCTAAAGGAAAAATGAAAATAGAATGTAGAACACTAATCCCAAAATAAAATAAAGAGAAAATGAGGTTAAAAAAAAGGTAAAATAGTAGTAGTATAATACTGATTAAAAATAAAAATACAATAATTAAAAAGGTAAAATCAAGTGAGGAAAAAAGGAAAACAAATAGTTTTTTAAGTAAAAGATGAAGAAATAAAAATGTGCAGTAGTGAAGGTCATTCACTGCCTCTACTGTTCTGTTTGGTATGCCTATTTCCTGTAAGGTAGTCAGGACAGAATTGAAGTTCCCTGCTTTCCACTGCTCCTCTGAGTTGTAAGCCACAGTCCTGATTTGCAAGCAGGCTGTATTTCTTTGTTTCTTAGACTGCCTTTGTGTTTACACAAGAGTCGATTTGTGATTCAACCCCTGGGTGGCAGTGTTTCTGGATTGACCTCTGGGGCTATAAGTCATCTCTAGCCAGTATTTCTACTTTGTTTTCCCTGTCACACTTAATACTGGTTTGGGAGAATGGACTGCCCCAGAGCTGGTTCTCTGATCATTCTTCCCCACTCTGATCCCCAGGTTCCACAAAAACAACTTTTTCCTGCAGTCTCTGAGAGTGTCCCCAATTGGGTGATCCTGTGTACTGGGCTTAGTAATCAAAACCAAGGATTTAAAGAGAAAAAATAAGAGCCAGAGTAAATGCGCAAACTCGCGACGTTTACCTTCAGGCACTGTGCACAACTCAGTGAACATCTCTGTGCACCTCTTTTTTCTCCTTTCACTAAGCAGCTGGAACACTGGTAAAACTTTATGCTGCCTTTTTGTGCCCAGACCAGCTATGGATTGATTTTTAGAGTTCCCTTCTGCCAGCAGTCCTGCAGATCCTCTTCAACATTCGCGGATTACGTGGGCCCCAATGGCCACGGATTTTATGAGGTGCAGACTTCCCCTGAACCTCTAGATCCCACTCCAGCCTGGATCGCAGACCTCACCTTTCCCTAAGTGAAATCTGATCTTTCTGTGTGAGAAGGTGCAGAGCTCCTCTGAGTCCATGTATTCGCGCTGCTTGAGATCCGGTGTTCCTGGGTTCGCAGCTGGTCCCTGGGTGTTGTGGTTGTAGAGTCCCAGGATGTATAGGCTTGCGCTCATGGCCACTTTCCCCTTCAAGATGGCGCAATCTCCGTGGCAGAGCTGGTCATTCTGGGAGAGATTTCAGCAGCAGTGGAGGCTGCCCAGTCAGGGGAGCCCAGTCCAGCAGTCCCCAACCGACTCTTGGAGTATAGCTGTTCCTCACCCACAAATATACACTCCCCGTATGTCCACACACTCTCCTTTCATTCTCTCACTAACACACTATCTTGCAGTCTGCCTTCCCATCGGCAGCCATCTTCCTACAGCTCCTTTCTTTCCCTCCCTTCCTTCCTTCCTTCCTTCCTCCTCTCTCTCCCTCTCCCCTCCCCTCAGCCCTCTAGCATTTCATCTGTATTTCTATTGTGACATTTGTTTCACTTACCTTTTATGATTCTTTTTCTAATGTGTGTGAGTTACATTCATGACTATATGGTGTGGGTACTTTAAAGATAGAGACTGTTGTAATTATATTTCTTATTGTCATGTACACAGAGTTAAATCTTTTAAGAAATAGCTAGTGGGAAAAATGCCACATAGACTTGTTCTTCATAATTCACCTATAAAGAAAATACAGAAAAAGACTATGTTCAATGCATATCTAAAGTCATGAGAGATACAATGATAGCATTAATCACTCTATTTTTTTTATAGATTAAGTCTAGATATTTTCTGCCCTAGAATACTGCAGAAATATTACTGGTTTAGCTTGGGTATCTTGGGGCAGGTGAGCAGTTCCTGATCACCATGAGAAGGAGGAGATTACTACCTCTGCCATAACATTTTATGCTATTATGCTATTCATTCAGAATATAAAAGTAAAGACTGGATATAGCAAAAGCAGTATTATCACAGAGGAGCTCCTTGATGAACAAAAGCCCTACTCCATACTTCCAATTAGACATTTTATAAACCTGAACCACATTTAGAAAAACCTGACACATCAAACACTTTTAATAACAAATGACTATTTTATAATTTGGTATGGGTAGTTCCTTGTATTTAAAGATTTTTAATTTCACCAACAATACAACTAAAGTTGGTATACATTAGAACTATCGGATTAAATTTAAATGTCTCTTCTCATTGTTATACCACAACAAAATCTTATCACTTATAAGATCATCTACTTGGAGCATCATCAGTATTCTTTTATTATTTCACAGTTTCAGAATTTCCTTTGATGATTCTAGGTTTGGCAAATTTTATTTTCAAATTGCCTCTTTTCTCAGTAAATATGAGCAAATGATAATCACTAATCTCATATGTCTTCCCATTTAAGATACCTTCAATATTCTTATAACTATAGCTTATCATAATTTCCTTCATTGATTAAGATTATCTGAAAAGAAAAAACAACTTTTTAGCTGTCACCCTATTAATTCATTCAAAAAAACATTTTGGAGCTCCTAGGGGATTCAGTGATGAAAAGATGCATTTTTTTTCTCTCAAAATCCTCACAAGTGTGGTGAAAGCTACTTATATATAAGCTGATATAATGCAGTTGAATAAATGCGCTTTGGAGCTGTGAACAATGCTATTGGGAGCATTGAAAAACAGAACTAATTCTTTCTAGAAGATTTAGTGGAAATAAAGTGAATGAAATAAGTCATATTTGAGATGATCCTTGACAGCCTGTGTTCTGATCTGTATCATGAGTGTGCATGAAAAATACTTCAACTATAACTGGGAAATAGGCTATATGACAGGTAGTAAAAAGTGACTAGGACCAAAATTAAAGTCATATAGTAAATAGCCTTAAATAGTTTTACCTTGTCGGTGTAAGTTTTTGTTTTGCTTTTGTGAAAGGAAATGGGTTAATCATTTATTTCAGAAAGGAAGTGTGGATTTCATGTATAGGACAGATTATCAGTGGAAGCCTAAATGGGATGCAATTTATATAATTCAAGGATGAAATTGTTGAACTATAAATGAAGACAAGGAAAATTATCACTGATGTTTATTACCAGGCGGATGAAGAAAATGTAGGAAAGGAGAGGTGGAGAATTACTGGAGTTTGTAGCTGAATGACTGAGTGAATAGTGATGGAGTAACTCATATAAGGCATGCAGGAGAAGGAGCTGAGAATGGCAGGAAATATTAATTCACTTTTAAAACGTTATCATCTTCTATGTGCATGGCACAACCAAAGGAAGCTGGAAATTTGCACCTGTAACTCATCATTATGAGTATGTAGGCAGCAGTGAAATTGAAATGAATGAGAATCCTGAGAGAGAGAGAGAAGAGGGGAGGAGAGGGAGAAAGAAGAGAGTATAAGAAAGAATGAAAAGAGATTGAATAGAGAGATAGAAAAAAAGAGTTGAGGACTCATTCTTTGTAGGCACTTTCCTTTTATGTAGTAGAAATTATTGTATACACTTATTTAATAATAGAGGCCCAATGAACAAACATTTGTGCACTTGGGGGGGGTCCCTCAGCCCGGCCTGTGCCCTCTCACAGTCTGGGGCCCCTCAGGGGATGTCCACCTGCTGGTTCAGGCCCGCTCCCCGGGCGAATGGGGCTAAGCTGGCAGTCAGACATCCCTCTGGCAGCCCGGGAGCCCTCGGGGGATGTCCACTTGCCGCCGGGGAGCAGACCTAAGCAGCAGTCAGACTTCCTTAGCGCTGATGAGGAGGCAGGAGAGGCTCTTACTATATAGGATAGAGACCTGGTGCACGGGTGGGGGCTGGCTGGTTTGCCCTGAAGGGTTCCGGATCAGGGTAAGCGTCCCGCTTGGGTGCCTGGCCAGCCTGGGTGAGGGGCTAATGGCTGTTTGTAGGCTGGCCAAGCCTCCCAGCGGGGACCCTCACCCCATGAGGGTATGGCCAGCCTGGGTGAGGGTCTGAGGGCTTTCAGGCTGGCCACACCCCCTTCAAGTGGAGGTCCCTACTGTGATGTTTGGCCAACCTGTGTGAGGGGCTGAGGGCCATTTTTAAGCTGGCCACGCCACCCGGTGACCCAAGCTCCCAGCCTCTCCTTTTTTTCTTTAGTTCTGGGATTTATTTATCTTCTATAATTAAAACTTTGTAGCCTTGAGCGGAGCCCAGTTCTGGCTGGAAGCCTGGGTTGCCTCTGGAAACCCAGGCTCCCAGCTTCTCCTTGAGCAGAGGCCACGGCCATCTGGAAGCAGGTATCTGGGATTTATTTATCTTCTATTATTGAAACTTTTTAGCCTTGAGCATAGCCCAGGGCCAGCAAAGGCAGGCATGAAGCTTGGCTTCCTCCATCGCCAGGGGCAACCCAAGCCCCCTGCTCGCTCCAGCTCTGTGGCCACTGCCACCCTAGTTGGGTTAATTTGCATACTTTCTCCTGATTGGCTGGTGGGCGTGGCTTGTGGGCACGACAGAGGCAAGGTTAATTTGCATGTTTCTCTTTTATTAAGTACTTTATTAATAAATAAAGTACATCTTGATCTAAGTACTTTATTTTTGTTATAGGATAGAAGGCCTTTTAGGATGTGGAAGTTAACTATATTTTAAGGGCATTCTCTTATTTTATCTAAATGTATAAAATATCTGCATATAAAAGGCACTTTTAAACAGAATCACCCTACCTAACTCGCTGAAAAAGTATCAGAGTACCTATTGTCTAGTTTTCAAAGATGATCTGTTATATAAAGAGTTTGGTTTTTGGCCCAGAGGTGAGTCAGCTCTGGAACTTCTGCTTTTCCTTTCATACCTAAGAAGTTTTTCTTCTGCAATGAAATGATATAGAGAGAAATGGAAAAAAAAAACAGGAGGCAAATTATTGCATGTATTTAATTTTTAAATGCTATCTAATTTTAAATATTTTAGATGAGACGGTCATGCTTTTTCAATAAAGGGTGCAAGCTTGCCTATGTTCTTTTGCAGTCAACTACACATCTAAATCTCATAAGATTTCTTATGCTAGAAATTAATTTGATCACAAGAAGAAACTAAGTGTTTAATTGAATGCCACACCATAATTATTTTGTTCAAAAAGACATCAAAACGTATTCCCTACATTTGGTAGTTTCCTTATATACAGTGAACTGCATTATTTAATGGTACATTTATCTCCTTTAGTGTTTTGCACAATGTTAAAACATAGGAATGACTCCTTAAGATTTTCCAATAAAAGGAGTATTACATATTTTTTAACTTAATTTTGAACTTTAAATAATTAGTGTCTAATAATTAGTATGCTAATTCAAAATAATTAATTTGTATAAAACTATTAAATAATTATAGTGCCTTAAGGTTTGATTTTAAGTTACTGGTTCAGAGCAATTTTATATACAAAGATTATTTTAAAGTCTTATGGTTGTTTTGAGCCTATTTCAGAGCACCTGCCAGCTGCTGATTCATATATACTATAGCCGCTGTATGCGTGTTGCTAAAAGATGCACTGGAATACTGTTTATCTTCTTTGTTCATATTTAAACTTCCTGTCTTAATTCTGGAATCCTTTTAATTATAAATATCATAGAATAAGAAGTTATTATAGTTAAAAACTACCTACTCCAACCACCTGCATAATGTGTACAGTACATTTAACAAATATTCATTCAGCCTGTGCTAAACGGTAATTCCCTATTTTTTGAAACATCTCAATATAAAGATATTGTCTAACTTAAATCTTCTCTTGCCTAGTCTTAACACATTTGCTTCTTTTCTGTTTTGAGGGGAAAGTGGTTTTCAGTTTTCTTGCCACATTCATTTTAGTTTGAATACCTGGTTCCATTTGTATGGTGTAAAACTCATATGTTTTAGACCACACAATCATGGCTTAATGCATTGCTTTTAAGCTTTAGTACCTGTAATCTTAGTAAAATTGTTTCTCTAACATTTGGTTTTCTTTGCTGTAAAATGGTATTAAAAACAAATGTATCATAGAGGTTGTTGTGAGAATTAAATTTTAAAGGGACTAAAATATTTCCATATAATACCTTAGTAATTTAATACATTTTCATTTTCTTGTCTGATTTCCTATGGTTACTGTACATCATTACTATTACCTCAAGTATTCTAGATACCACTAAGTAATACAAAGATTGTATTAGCTTTTAGGCTTGCTTGCTCCAGTGATGGAGGAAGCCAAGGTTCCCCACCGGCCGCGGCAAGACTCTGAGATCCGAAAGCAACAAAGTTTCAATTATAGAAGCTAAACAAACCCCAGATACCTGCTTTCAGCATGCCGTGGCCTCAGAGCTGGAGTGGAGCAGGAGCCGGCTCTCAGCTCCAATGACAGCAACAGTATTAGCTTTTAGGCTTGCTTGCTCCAGTGATGGAGGAAGCCAAGGTTCCCCACCGGCCGCGGCAAGACTCTGAGATCCGAAAGCAACAAAGTTTCAATTATAGAAGCTAAACAAACCCCAGATACCTGCTTTCAGCATGCCGTGGCCTCAGAGCTGGAGTGGAGCAGGAGCCGGCTCTCAGCTCCAATGACAGCAACAAAGTTACAATACCTGAACCGAGACACCCTTTAGGGCAAACCAGCCGGCTCCCACCCGTGCACCAGGCCTCTATCCTATATAGTAAAAGGGTAATATGCAAATTGACCCTAACAGTAGAATGACTGGGAATGTCTGGTCACTATGACACACACTGACCACCAAGGGGCAGACGCTTAATGCAGGAGCTGCCCTCTAGTGATCAGTGTGCTCCCACAGAGGGAGCTCTGCTCAGCCACAAACCAGGCTGTTGGCTGCCAGTACAGCGGTGGTGGTGGGAGCCTCTCCTGCCTCCTCAGCAGCACTAAGGATGTGCAACTGCAGCTTAGGCCTGCTCCCCAGTGGCAAGTGGACATCCCCCAAGTGCTGCCGGGCTGCCAGAGGGATGTCTGATTTCCAACTTAGGCCCAATCCCCCGGGGAGTAGGCCTAAGCCAGAAGATGGTCATCCCCCAAGGGGTCCCAGACTGCGAGAGGGCACAGGCCAGGCTGAGGGAACCCCCCCTCCCAAGTGCACAAATTTTTGTTCACCAGGCCTCTAGTATATATATATAAATTTCCTCATGGATTTTTTGTATTGTTTTAGTCATTGATTCTACCTTTAAGTAGTGGGGAAGGTTGTTTAATCTGAAATGTTTTTTGGTAAACCCATGTTGATTCCATGGTTTGCCACCTTTCCTCTGCAGACCTTCTTAAGCATTCCATTTATAGTATACTAGAGGCCCATGCATGAAATTTGTGCATGGGAGGGGGGGGTCCCCTCACCCCGGCTATCTTCTTAAAGAGTTGGGTCCATATAGCAGCAAGATTCAATTTTTACTGAAAGGATTATGCTAGGGTAGAGCGATAGTCCAGAATAGGAGGTAAAGGATGAGTTTTGCTGTCAGTGCTCCATGTGTTTAATTTCCCTAAAGCTGAGTGTTCTGTTCAGGATCTAAAATAATGCCTGCACATACATTAAATATTGTCAGTACATTTTTAGGGAGTTTATAACCACTTGATGCTTATAGGAACTGCTTTTTATTTTTTCATTTATTATTTATTAAATGAGAAACATATAATGTGGCCAGGAACTAAATCTGTTTGCAGATATGTCTTCAATAGCGAATGGAATAATTAGCATATTTGATAATATAAAACTTAGGTTATAACTAAAAATTATTATAAAATACACATGAAGTCATGATATCTCATTGAAAATAAACAGTGAGTAGAAACTTCACTTTAGTCCTCTTTCATTTGAGGACTTCCCAATTGCTTCTTTGATGTCACCAACCTTTGTGCTTGCAGGAAAAATCAGCTTGAATCTTGTATCTCTATATTTAGCAATATCATCTCTCTGACACAGAGTTATAAAATAAAATGCCTATGGCCTTCAGTTGAGTTTACACATTAAGGCAAATCAGATTGTTTTAATGGATTATAGAATTATTTGCTATACATCATGATGTATTGTTATACATCATGTTTATTTAGTAAGCATGGAAATCTATTGATTTTATGTGTTTCAACTTTTTCTACTGAATGTTAATCTTTTATAAAACAAAATGTATTTCAGTGGGAAGAAAGAAAACAGTACAAATATCTTAGGCTGACAAAATTCTCCTGGATTCAGAGAAATTGAGTGATTCATTATTAGCCTGTATACAGCATTTCATTACTAGGTACCTAGCAATAATAAAAAAGCTGAAAGATTTCTTGAAAGGTATTCTATCATCTAGGTAGAAGATACGTTTTTATCACCAATACTTTAAAAGCCACTATGAAAAGTGTGAATTGCATGAAATTTTTCATATAGAAGTCTGTAAAAGTAGGAAGTCCATAATAAAATTATATTATTAAAATATAAAATATAAGTACATGTGTATAAAGTACATATATGTGATATATTGATAAAGTAAATTCTGCTATTTGGAAAAATAAAAGAGTTGATGATATTATTTGATGTTGTAGTATTTAAAAAATACATATAACACTCTTATTTATGCCTCTTTCAATACAAACCATTGTTCATATATATTTTTTCCAGAATATTTTTATCTGATTTAGAAATAACTATAGCCTGTGATACTTTTAAGATTGATATAAAAAGAATGCTAATGTATGTAATTATCATTTTATTATTTATGCAAGGAAAAATTAAAATCATAATTTAGTATAATTTCACAATATTTTTGGTAATTTAAAAATGTAAAATAGCATATGTAGCCAGTATCATTAGTTGTGCTAATATTTGTGTTGCAATGGAAACATTCTTCTCTTTAAAAATTTAGCAATGTTTTTAAAAATTTATATATGCTACCATAATATATATGTGTTGCCATAATATACATAAATACATTGCTAATTATTCATGTGTATAATACCTTGGCTTCTCATCTTTTTTCTTCTTGTATATTAGTATTGCAAAAAAAGGAGTTCACCTGCTGTAAGCAGCATCCGGATGTTGATTATGTAATGCTCAGGGTTATGGCCATCAATACCTCTCCTTCCCACCTGGCCAGCGTGGCTCAGTGGTTGAGCATCAGCCTGTGAACCAGGAGGTCATGGTTCGATTCCCAGTCAGGGCACATGCCTGGGTTGTAGGCTCAATCCCCAATAGGAGTTAGGCAGGAGGCAGCCTATCGATTATTCTCTGTCATCATTGATGTTTCTATCTCTCTCTCCCTATCCCAGTGATGGCGAACCTTTTGAGCTCAGCGTGTCAGCATTTTGAAAAACCCTAACTTAACTCTGGTACTGTGTCACATATAGAAATTTTTTTATATTTGCAACCATAGTAAAACAAAGACTTATATTTTTGATATTTATTTTATATATTTAAATGCCATTTAACAAAGAAAAATCAACCAAAAAAATGAGTTTGCGTGTCACCTCTGACATACGTGTCATAGGTTCGCCATCACTGTTATCCCTTCCTCTCTCTGAAATCAATAAAAACATATTAAAATTGAATTAAAAAATTTTCTTCTTAACTTTAGCAACACATGAGGTTTAGTCTAAGCCACTAAGATACCCCTTTGAAAAGTTGAAATTAGGAACATAGTCATTAAAATGTTAATCCATGTAGAACTGGATCAACCATTTTCAGGCATGTGCCTAATGGTAATCTTCAAAGAGAATCAGAAGGATGAAGGATAAATGGGATGTGTAAAGAGAAAGCGTCAATAGATCATTGTGACCTAAAGCAATAGTGTCGTGAAGATAGTTTATTACATTTGACAGGAACCAATTGCTAAATTGGGGGGACTTTTTGAAGGCATGTTGACTTTAATTGGTGATTTGAAATTCGCCATGGTGGTGCATGAAACCTAGCAAACACCCAAGTCACAGCTTCTCTATTCTTGAGAGAGCCACATACACTGCGAGAGAGAGAGAGAGAGAGAGAGAGAGAGAGAGAGAGAGAATGAATAGGAGAGTAGTCCCCTGGATTGCTGACAGGTTCCTGTCTCTAAATTCTTGCTTTATTTTTGTTAAATGCCTCCATAACCTTCTAATAAACTCCACATTTATGTTTACTCACTTTACTAAGCATCCCCTCCCAAATGCCTACCCACACATCTTGACCAAGATAGCCTTAGAAAGGGAACATCCCAAATAATTAACTAATAGCCATAATTCTAATCAATATAAGTGGATGATAAGGAAACTGAGGATGATAATTTATCATATTCAGGAAAAATGTCTTATTTGTACACATTTAAGTCTCTATGCTTCTTCGTTAATTTCTTATAATTTAGATTCAATCCCAAATAACATTTAATGACAATTTGTTGGCACCATGGTTAGACATTTTCATAAGCATTTCATTGTTAATCTGATTATCACCAAGAGGAAATTTAAGAATT
The DNA here is from genome assembly GCF_000327345.1 of Myotis davidii. NCBI lineage: Eukaryota > Metazoa > Chordata > Mammalia > Chiroptera > Vespertilionidae > Myotis > Myotis davidii. The sequence goes on from NW_006288435.1 coordinate 705,578, forward strand.
GAGGGATAAAGAGAATAAAGGTAGCATTTTAAAAGATATATTTTATTAGGAACTCTGTATTTTTTTAATACAGAGCTGTGGCCAGTTTTTTACCATCATGGGCATAAGAAGTTGGAGTTGATTAGTCAGAAAGTCAACCTGATTTTAAAAAGAAGGAAGGAAGGAAGAGAGGGAGGGAGGGAGGGAGGGAGGGAGGAAGGAAGGAAGGAAGGAAGGAACGAAGGAACGAAGGAAGGAACGAAGGAAGGAACGAAGGAAGGAAGAAAAAAAAGAAAGAGCTGTTATACGTGGATTGCCTTTCTGGATTTTTCCTAGTCCAGCTTTCACACTGCTTCCTCTAATGTCTTTTAGAGTAAGGTTAATATCTTGACAAATATTTCCTTTAGCAGACTCATTTTTGGCCATCATTTTGAGGAGAGGCCCCTACTTGCCCTTCTCCCTGTTTCATTCTGTTCCTGCTGTGCTTCTGTATATAGGTAAAATGTAAAATTCTGTGGTACTGAGACAATTCTATTGATCTTGGCAAACTATATTGAACGTTATGTACTTAATCCTAGAAGTTACTAACACTCAGCAACTGCTGCAGGTCCTGCTTCAGCCTGTCCTTATTGCCCTCAGAAATGTTAAGGTTAGGTATCGAATGTCAGCAAGGGGCCTGAACAGTTCCAGATCTATATTTCGACTTGCTGGAAGCATCTTTACTAAAATACAGTGACTGACCCACTTTTTCAAGCTTTACAAAGTTTAATTCAGAGCAGCTTGACCCCCTAAGTGCCAAAGGAAAGATTTTACCTCATTAGAAGAAGCCCAGCTGTATTGCTTACAGAAATGCTGGCTGTGATACAGGACAAGTGGAAAAGGATATGCCTTTGGCTATCAGATTTAAAGACAGAAGAACCAATGTCTTGCTTGTCTTGTATTTATTTAGTGAAATGCCACCAGAAAAGACCATTATTTTTCCTCTTTGGACTTAACATCTCATGATATTTTAGGGCAAGTGTTAACCTTTAGCTGAGAAATATTTACTTTGGATAGATATTGAAACATGTTTCTATTGATTGCTTCATGGATTCCTATATAGGAAGCTAATTCAACTCTGTGTGTGTGTGTTTTCAGTTCTGGTATGAAAATGAAATGCTCTACTAACCATATAAATAAGTAGAAATATTTCTAGAAAATTTAAGAGTACATCTGTTATCACTGTATATATTTTAGGTTACTTTTTCCCACTAATGCAAGAATATGGGCAGGTATTCATTGGAAGGCAACAGGGAACTGTATTGTTTGTCTTCCAGCAAGAATTTAAAACAGATGATTTTTTTGGTATCCTAATTATTTTAAAATTTAAAATAGGCACAAGATTATTATTTCCTTGTCCAAAGAGAAATTTAAAAATTGACCCTAAGGCCCTTATACTTACCAGTACGTGGTATTAAGAAACAAAATTCAACTGAGTAAATTTGAAGATCAAATTGGCTTTATTCAATGATTCATGAATTGGGCAGCATCCCATCTAGCAAATATAAAGTGGCTCCAAAGAGCTGCAGATAAAAGGTTTGTAGAAGCAGAAAGAGAGTGGGACAAGGAAGTTATAAGCAAAGCATTATTTCAGGCAAACTCACCTTCTTTTGGGGGACTGTTAAAAAGGTAAGATTTCTTTCTTTTATATGGTCAAGTAGTATTCCATTGTGTAAATGTACCACAGTTTATTTTTTTATCCACTCATATACAGATGAGCCCTTAGGCTGTTTCCAGATCTTGGCTATTATAAATAATGCTACTATGAGCATAGTGATGCATATATCCTTACTAATTGGTGTGTTCTTAGGATATATTTGCAGAAGTGGGATCACTGGGTCAAAAGCAGTTCCATGTTAATTTTTTGAGGAAACTCCATGCTGTTTTCCACAGAGGCTGCACCAGTCTGTGAGGATTCCCTTTTCTCCACATCCTCATGGATACATGGAACAGGCTGACAGCTGTCAGAGGGGACGGGAGGGAGGCTAGTTGAAAGAAGGTGAAGAGATTAGCCAAAGACATATTTATGACCCATAGACACAAACAACAGTGAGGTGATGGCCTAAGACAGCCATGGGCAAACTACGGCCCGTGGGGCTGGATCCGGCCCGTTTGAAATGAATAAAACTATTGAAAAAAAAGACTGTACCCTTTTATGTAAAGATGTTTACTTTGAATTTATATTAGTTCATACAAACACTCCATCCATGCTTTTGTTCCGGCCCTCCGATCCAGTTTAAGAACCCATTGTGGCCCTCGAGGCAAAAAGTTTGCCCACCCCTGACCTAAGAGAAGAGTGGCAGGGACTAGGTGGAAGTAGGCAAAGATGGGGGTGGAATGGGGACATCTGTAATAATATCAACAATAAAAATAAAATTGAAAAAGAAGAGGAAAGGAACTTCATTGGAGTATAGAACATATAAAAATCTATACTAATAAAAAGGTAATATGCTAATTAAACCAGAGTGACCATACATCTTCCAGACATCCTTCTGGCAAAGCCACAGTGGCGGGGGCCGAGTCAGTGGTGGTTAGGGGTGAACAGGCCAGTAAGCAGAGCAATTAGGGGCAATCAGGCCAGCATGGGAAGAGTGGTTAGGGGCGATCACCAGGCAGGCAGAGGGGTTAGAGGCGATCAGGCAGGCAGGCAGAGGGGTTAGAGGCGATCAGGCAGGCAGGCAGAGGTGGTTAGAGGCAATCAGGCAAGCAGGCAGAGATGGTTAGAGGCGATCAGGCAAGCAGGCAGAGTGATTAGAGGTGATCAGGCATGCAGGCATAGTGGTTAGGGGCAATCAGCCAGGCAGCAGGTGAGCGATTAGGAGTCAGTGGTCCCGGTTTGCAAGAGCAGAGATTGGGACTAAACCAGCATTCGGACATCCCCCAAGGGGTTCCAGATTGGAGAGGGTGCAGGCTGGGTTGAACCCGCTCTCCCCCCCCCCCCCCCACGACGAAGGCCTCCCCCCGCATGAATTTCATGCACTGGGCCTCTAGTAAATAAATAAAAGGATCCTGGGGAAGATCCAGAGTGCAATTAGGTTAGGTATTAAGGCTAGGTTTGGTGAGATGGGTTTAGCACAAGTGACTCCACTGGTGGCCTGTTGCTTTTAACCATGGATAAACAATAACTGATTAAAGTGAAATAAATATTTTTAGACAGTATTACTACTTTGATATACTTCGATACTAAAGTAGTTAAGTTTTAGTTTTTAATGAAATCACAGATTGCTAATCAAAATAGCCTAGGAGATAGTTACACACACACACACACACACACACACACACACATCTCTTTCACTGAATTTCAGAATCTAAATGCTTTCAGATTGTTTTAGAGTATTCATTTAAGTCATACTAAGGACATAAGTAAAGGCTATTGATTTAGTTCATCTTTATGGAAGACTAAGAAAAGGTTTCAGTGTTGCACATCCCACTGTGCTTTGGTCTAGTGAATGGATTATAAAATGCAATTTACTTGAGATCAAAGGGCAAGCAGGCTTGCATCGTAAAGCTGTGGTTATGTGACAAAAGCCTATCTTGGTGCCGGTACAAGATTTCCTACTACTTTAGAAGACACTTTTTTTTTAGCTTTCACAGTATTGCTGGTCTCAAACTTTTGAAAAGGCACAGCAGTTTTCTTCCTTGACCCAGGTTTGAGATTTATTGATTTAGTCCTGGTGGTCACCTAAGTTATTACCCCCACATGATTCTAATGGCCAGGAATTGTAGTTCTTTTGTCTCTGACTCCACATAATAGCACTGGCTGCTTAGAGCACAGCCCAGGAGTGTTAATTCCAAGTGTGATGATTCAGCCAGCATTCTCGGAGTGCAGAAGAAAACAGCAATTTTCCTGCTTTTCTGAATAGCTGTTTTTAGTCTGAAGCAAAATAAAAATATAAAATTAATTCAAGATTGCTTTATTTTTTGCATTTATCACAAATGACATTACAACTACACATACTTACTTCCAAATAATTACATAAAGAAACATCGTAAGACCCTGGCCCATGTGGCTCAGTTCGTTGGACTATTGTCCCGAACACTGAAGGGTTATGGTTTGATTCCTCCTTGGGACACATCCCCAGGTTGAGGAGTCTGTCCTTGGTTGGGATGCATATAGTAGGCAACCAATCGATCTCTCTCTCTCTCTCTCAAATCAGTAAACAGATCTTCAAGTGAAGATAAAAAAGAGAGAGACTTTGGAAGACATAATTTACTACCACGTCCCAACTAAACCACTTTTTCCTGGAAATTTAGATGTTGTTAAAGAAAAAATTATTTATGCTCCTTATTCAAAACTAGAGGCCCAATGCACGAAATTTGTGCAAGAGTAGGCCTTCCTTCCTCCAGCTGCTGGCACCAACTTCCCTCTGGCATCCAGGACCCGGGCTGCCCTCTGGCCACTGGCAGGCACTCAGGACCTGGGCTGCCCTCCGGCCACTGGCAGGCACCCAGGACCCGGGCTTCCCTCATAGCTCCAGCTTTGTCCAGAAGGACCTCTGGTCTAATTAGCATGTTATGCTTTTAGTAGGGATCTGGTGCACAAAATTCGTGCATTGGAGGGGTCCCTCAGCTCAGCCTGTGCCCTCCTGCAGTCCAGGACCCCTCGGGGATGTCCGGGAGAATTGGGCCTAAGTCAGGAGGCAGACATCCCTCTTGCAGTCCGGGACCCCTCCCTCCTTACCACCTGCCTGCTCACTGCTTCTTACTGCTCAGCTCACTGTACCTTAGCACTGCCAATGAGGTGGGAGAGGCTCCAGCCACCACCACTGCGCTCACCAGCCATGAGCCCGGCTTCTGGCTGAGCGGCGCTCCCCCGATGGGAGCACACTGACCACCAGGGTGGAAGTTCCTGCATTGAGCATCTGCCCCCTGGTGGTCAGTGCGTATCATAGTGACAGACCATTCCATCGATCGTTCCACTGTTCAGTCGATTTGCATATTAGGGTTTTATTATATAGGATTATTATAGACTAGAGGCCCGGTGCACAAAATATATGTACTGGGGGTATGAGGGGGGCCTTCAGCCTGGACTGTGACCTCTCACAGTCTGGGACCCCTTGCTCCTTACCGCCCACCTGCTTGCTGCTCCCTACCGCTCAGCTTGCTGCTTCTTAGTGCTGCTTGGAAGGCTCCCGCTACACCGCTGCACTCACCAGTCGTGAGCCCGGCTTCTGGCTGAGCAGTGCTCCCTCTGTGGGAGCGCACTGACCACCAGGGGGCAGCTCCTATGTTGAGTGTTTGCCCCCTGGTGGTCAGTTCATAGCAACCAGTCATTACACCATTCAGTTGATTTGCATATTAGGGTTTTATTATATAAGGCTAGGATATTGAATGTGAACTGTAAATGGAAAATAAAATTTAAAAAAGAACCAAATAAAATTTTAGATCTGAAAAATTTTTAATATATATATTTTTTTAATTCTCACTTGAGGATGTTTTCAAAATTGATTTTTAGAGAAAGAAACATCCATGTGACAGAGAAATACCAGTAAGCTGCCTCCGTACCTGCCTACCCACCAGGATCTAACCCAAACCTAAGTATGTGCCCTAACCTAGAATCCAACAGGAAATCCTTTGGTGTACAGGTTGAGACTCCAACCAATTGAGCCACCTGACAGGGCACATCTGAAAAAAAATTTTTAAATGTACCTCCAGGCCCTGGTTGGTGTGAATCAGTAGTTTAGAGTGTCCTCCCATACACCAAAGGCTCATGGGTTTGATTCCAGGTGAGGGCACATTCATATACCGACTTCTGCGCATGGGCCACGACGTTTCAATTGCACTGTACGTGGTATTTTGTGGAAGAGCCACTCTCAAGGGGCCAAAGAGCCGCATGTGGCTTGTGAGCCGCAGTTTGACAACCACTTCCTGAGGTGAATCAAACATATTTTATACACTACTCCACATTCTACACAAGGACAGGATGATCTTGGTTTGGTTCAGTGAATAGTGCTTCTGCAGGCAGACTGAAGGTTACTGAGTTGGATTCCGAACAAAGGCAGGTACCTGAGTTGCAGGCTTAATCCCAGACCCTGGTCAGTGATTCAGCAAGAGGCAACCAATTGATGTCTCTCACATTAGTTTCTGTCTTTCTCCCTCCTTATTAAAAAAAAAGAAAAATCAACGCAAAAATGTCCTCGGGTGAGGATTAATCAAAACAAACAAACAAACACCCATCCCCCGTGTGATTATTGAAGGAGCATGTGAAGTATTTGTTGAATGAGCAGGAAGGGATGGAACTTCGCTTTCTAACTGTTTTTAGCAAGTCTGCAAGCCAGAGGGTTTATTTTTTATTTTAACTTTTATTGAATGATTATTTTAGAGAGAGGAAGGGAGCGAGAGAAGCACCAGTGTGTTGTTGCACTTACTATGCTCTTTGGTTTCTTCTTGTCTGTGCCCTGACCAGGATCCAACCCGCAACCTTGTTGTATCAGGAGGAGGTTCTGACCCACTGTGCTGCTCGCTGCCCCTCAACAAACTGTGCTGTGTGCTGCCTGTCAGGGCCCCTCAACAACACCCCTCTGGCTGCCCTGGCCCCTGCTGTGGGTCCGAGCTCCTCTGCCACAGCAAAGGTTTGGGTTCCATTCTGTCAGGGCACCTACTTAGGTTTCGGGTTTAATCCCCTGTTGGGGATGACTGCTGCTCAGGAGGTGACTGAGGATCGTTGAGGTCCACGTGCTCTAGTCATTGGGCAGGGAGCTGGGGTTCCATTGCTGACATGCCGGACTCTGATCCCCACTACCCCCAGCCCTCCATCGAGGACGACTATGGCAGCTGTGTGGCCTCCGCCAGCATACACATCCGCATGGGTAGGTCGCCCTCCCGCAGCCTGCCAGGCCTCGCTGCTGCTCAGTCACCCCAGGAAAAGGATTTCCAGGTTCCCAGGGAGAGCACCCTCCCCACCGGACTCCCAGGGAGAGAGGGTCTTGGAGGGGAAGCACTTCACTCCGCCTCCCTTTAAGGCTCCTGGGCCGGAGCAGAGCACCATCCTGCGCTGGGCTGGGAGGGGAGAGCCGCCCCAGGGAGGCCTCCTAGCAGGGTGCTGAGAAAACGAAACTGGAGCCCTTCCTCCTTGAACCCTGTCCTCTTCAGTGTAGAAAGGGGACAGATGAAAGCCTCAGCAGCCTCACTGGGGCCTCTTTAAGTGAAGATGTTATTTTCTTTCGGTGAAAATAAGTTTATTGTGTAATCAATATTGTGTAATCATTGTGATCACACAATAACCTGCATTGAGTTATCTTCTGGGATGTTTGTGCTTTAGGGCATGTGAACGCATTTTATTTTATTTGATGCAGCATCACTTCCCCTCAACCTCGTGCGGCCCGCAGCCACAGTCACCCGCTCCAGCTGGTCATTAATGTGAGGGCGTCCTGGACAAATTTACATATTCCTCCATTTTATATATATATGTATATACATATATATGTGTGTGTGTGTGTGTGTGTGTGGATGGTAAGTCAGACTATATTCAAGAGGACTATCATGGTAAGTGCAATGGGGTTTTATTGCATGGAGAGGAATAAGGCTCAACTACAAGGAAGAAAAGTGGGAACTGAGCCCAGGAGCAGGGTTGGGGTTTCAGTGGATGAACATTACAAAGAGAAAACATCAAGGGGGGGGCGGGGGATTCTAGCTAAACTGACCTTGTCACAAAACAGAAAGAGTTGGTCTACCCGTACCAGCAGAGCCAAACACTAAGCACTGAGAATTTGGCTATTATGAGTGGTGCTACACAGGAGAATGGGAAACCAGTGCTCAAAAGCCCAAACTCCTCTGACAAAATCTCAAGCCACTGTGGGTTAGGGGTTTGGGGTTGTGCTGGAAGCTGATTGGTTTGAGGTGAGATAAGGGTAATTTAATTTCTCAGGTATTGATGACAGCTCTGTGGTCCTTTCCTGCATCCTTCTGTCCAGTCTCATGGGAAAGTAGCCAGGGGGGTCATTCCACCTTAGGGCCCAGGAATTGAAGCGTAACCAAGGCGCAGATGTTATCTTTAGCCAGCCAGAGGTCCCCACAGTGTGCCCATTAGTTATGTCCAGGCTATTGTCTCCTGCTGCCTGGGGCTTGCTGATTATCCAGGGGGAAAGCTAGGTCTCTGAGGGCTATAGACAGAGAGATGATTTCTAGAACTAGGCTTTGAAACAAAATTTAATTACAGACCTACCAAGATTCTTGTGATGGCAGGCCAAGTGATCAGATTTCACCTGAGGGATGGTGAAGGACCAGGAACAGAATCAGATATCAAAGATGATCAGATATTGAGAGTGGGGGATGATTGCTAAAATTGAACAATGCAGAGATAACCAAGGAAACCCAAAAGTCAAGACCTAGTTGAGAAGAGAGTTCAGAGAAGCCTGAGTAGAGTTTGGTGAAGTGGAAAATGTCAGTATGCCACACCAAAAGATGGCAGATTCTTCCCATTAAACTTAAATGACTGCTACTTACAAATGTTCTTACACATGTTGCATCTGTTTTGTTTTTGTATTTTGCACTAAATAACAGTGGAAATTGAGAGCCTTTACTTTTGTCAAAAAGTATTTGAAGCCATGTAGGATAACCAAATTAAATCCGTTGGAACTGAAACTAGTTTATAAAGTCAATTCTGTTATGTTTAAATGATCAGTATTAGTATACCAAAAATCACTTCAATAAGAGCATAAAGAAGTGGATGGACCAATGGAAGGAGGCACAGGGGGGGAAAAGCAACAAAAAGCTTAGATCTAGTTGGAAAACAAGGAATAAAACAACATAAGTATGAAATAATAAATATGGAAAAGTGTCATTTTTTTTTTCAATGAGGCGGGAAAAGTATCATTTTATAATTATCTTGATGAGAGGGATATAGCATTCTATAAATTAATCTGCCTCTATGCCACTCTTTTTGTTGGGTTATATATAGCACTTGAAAATTAGCTAATTGGATGTAAAAACAGTCTAAAACCTCAACACTGAAAAATGTATTTTTTTATTTAGATATATTTACATTTCTCTTTCTTCTGCTACTGGAATGTTTATGTCCCCATTGGAATCACTTCCTAAGTGTGTATGATATATGAAGGGACAATGGTAAAGTATGTGTTATGTGCAGTAAACCTATAATGGAATTTGGAGGTCTGTTGGTGATCAAAGTAAATATCAGTTGATGTCTGCCAATGTGGATTTTATCAATGAAATTATTTCTTTTTTCTCTTGGGTGGTGGTGGTGGTAGCTGGTGGTACATGGAAACTATCACTCATTTCCTGAACCAGCCTTTGTTATTTTCTCTTTTGGGTTATACGTATATCTGCAGTATTCAGTGTATCCTTCCTACATTCACTTAATATCTCGAGGTTTTGCCTTTCTCCTTTGTTTTTTCTGTAGTTACCATCTGTCAAACCAGGTTCACAATTCTTATACATATGGATAGTTATAGCTAATTTTCTTTTATTGTAAACTAGTGGCCCGGTGCACAACATTTGTGCACATTAAAAGGGAATTAATTAGCCGAAACCGGTTTGGCTCAGTGGATAGAGCATCAGCCTGCGGACTGAGGGGTCCTGGGTTCGATTCCGGTCAAGGGCATGTACCTGGGTTGCGGACACATCCCCAGTGGGAGGTGTGCAGGCTCATTTGGCAAATGAATAGCTAATTTTGTGATTGCATGAGATTGGTCATGCACTTGCATTGCAAAAAGTCTCCAAACAGCCTCAGGAGCACTCACCTACCTGGAGTCAATGAACCACACCTTCTCTTTGGTGTAATTTCCAATAAAAATCTTCAATAAAATAAGATTTATTCTCATCCCATAATTTGTCTGCATCAGAAGGACATCCAAGCACACATATATATATGCAAAAAGTTGCCATAGTTGGTTGGGCATATTAAGGATGATTGCATTGTCAATTGTATCTTTCCAGATAGTGTCATTGATGAATAATCTTTGATGTTTAGCAGCTTCATAAAATGTATCACACCTTTTACATGCAGAAGTAAAAGTCTAAGGTAATATCGTTCTGGTTCTCTAAAGCTCACAGGTAACAGTCTACCTAATACTTTATCCCCATCCTTTTGGTGTTTTCTCC
>NW_006288435.1:715739-720669 GCF_000327345.1 Myotis davidii
TAAAAACAAAGACATCAAAGTTTAAGTTATGCCTTTTAGCCCTATCTATAACTTCAGCAAAATCATTGGTATGAAAATACAAATTCTGATCATTTGGCAAATGAATAGCTAATTTTGTGATTGCATGAGATTGGTCATGCACTTGCATTGCAAAAAGTCTCCAAACAGCCTCAGGAGCACTCATATACCTGGAGTTAATGAAATCCTGTACTTCATCATGATTGATAATATTATTTTTTGAAATTTGAGTATTTGAACAATCGTGCCCTTTATAGACATATTTAAATAAATATTTGACACTTAATCGATTCACAGACTTCAATGTTTATGTGACAGTTATATTTAAGGTACAAATACAGTTATAAAGGGACAATTCAAGTGTTATTGACAACTTTATGTCCAATAGACATGGTGCTACCAGATCTTCATTTGTATTTCGGATATCCACCAATATTTCCAATGGTCGCATTTTGAAATTCTTTAAGTGTCAGACGGGGACAGATGAATTCTTGGAAATCAGACAACCACTCCTTCTGCAGATCCTGTTAATACTTCAGCTTTGATAATTTTTAGGTCGTAATCTTTTGATAATAAATATAGTACCATTACAAAGACCCCATTTACTATTAAGATTTTTCAGTAGCATGATGATTGCACCCACTTTCAATTTTAATTTATGACACAACATTCCCAAAGGAGTAATACTTTTAAGAAATTCGATGGGAAAATTTTCCTTTTTAGCATCATCCGTTGAATCAATGAAATCATCACTCAAATATGTGTGAAAATCTCCCTCAGGTATATCCAAAATTTTTTCATTTAATTTATGAACTTGCTCATTTTTTAGAACAAAGAATCACACATTTAGATATACTTTTAATATTATCTATATAGTATTTCCAAAAGTAGTTTCAATAATAGATTCATTACAAATCTTTTCACGGGGGATTTCAATAATATCCATTCCTAAATGAAAACTGCTATCCAGTTTGTCATCTCCAAGTTTTACTAACCATTTGGTATAAGCAGAATCCTCTGATATCATATTTGTTTTCTAGATTTGAGATAATCCATCAAGCCACTATATTTTTCAACTCTCAGCTTAGATTAGTTTGCTTTCATGAAATTTATTCAGTTGACTTTCATTTTTTGAATATGAATCAACAATATACTATTGAGTTAATTTTTTATTTGTACTATGGCTGATCCCATAGCATGCAGTACAATACTGAGACATTGTCGAAAATCCCCTCTGAGAAGGAGAACTTTTCCTCCAAATGCAACATTCATATTCATAATTTCTCTTAGCAATCTGTCTATGGAGTTTATAGCATGACTGGATGCCATGGTGCCTTCATCAATAATGAGAAGTGGGACCTTTTTAATGGTTTTAGCAACTTCACTGTTTATATCGAGTCTAGAAATTGAAGTTTCATTTAATGGAATTGGTAATTTATATTGGGAATGAAAGGTTCTTCACCGAGCAGTAAATGTGCAGCAATTCCTGTAGACGATGTGGGTAAACAGTACCACCACGACATCTAATATAATGCATTAAAACTTTATAAAGATATGTGGCCCTTATCCTGATGGCAATGCAATATTTGCACCCATTAAAGCAAAAGTAAAAGAACTGTTTATTAAACGAATATTTACCATGAATTTTTTTTAATATATTTTATTGATTTTCTACAGAGAGGAAGGGAGAGAGAGAGAGAGTTATCAAACCTCTGCCTGTTGTTGCTAGTACGATTCATTACATGTATTTGTACTCATTAATAAAGGATAGTCTGGAAGTTTGAAATGTGAACATTTCATTCCATGCAATATGAATACCTCTTGAATTTCGTTAAGGGCATGAATTTCACAGTTCACACAGACACCTTCTCTTTGGTGTAATTTCCAATAAAAATCTTCAATAAAATAAGATTTATTCTCATCCCATAATTTGTCTGCATCAGAAGGACATCCAAGCACACATATATATATGCAAAAAGTTGCCATAGTTGGTTGGGCATATTAAGGATGATTGCATTGTCAATTGTATCTTTCCAGATAGTGTCATTGATGAATAATCTTTGATGTTTAGCAGCTTCATAAAATGTATCACACCTTTTACATGCAGAAGTAAAAGGCAAAAAGTCTAAGGTAATATCGTTCTGGTTCTCTAAAGCTCACAGGTAACAGTCTACCTAATACTTTATCCCCATCCTTTTGGTGTTTTCTCCACAGAGAGTTATTACACACATAATGTTGTGGAATATCCCAATAATAATAGGCTGCAGAGGTACATTGTGCCAATCTTTGGTCTTCAGACATATTCTGTCAGCGACGCCGGCTTCTTTCAGCTTCAGAGGTATGTTGTGCCAACAGTTCGCCTTCAGATACATCCTGTCGCCAACAATGGCTTCTTTTGGCTTCAGAGGTACTTTGTTCCAATAGTTGGTTTTTAGACATATTCCCTCTTCCCTGCTGTCAGGGTCCGGGGTGCAGGTGAATGGGATTCCTGGCTGGCAGGCCTCTGACAGCAACCTGACCAACTGCCGATTCCGTGAGGAATGGGGCTTCCTCCTCCCACCTGTCAGGGTCCAGGGTGCAGGTGAATGAGGTTCCTGGCTGGCAGGCCACTGACAGCAAGGTATCCAATGGCCGATTCTGGGAGGAATGGGGTTCCCTCCTTCTTTCTATCACAGTTCAGTTTGAAGGCCAGGCATGCCCCCGATCTCACGAGACCCAGAGTTTCACTGTGCCTGGCTGGCCGGGGCCCACGTTTCAGTTCCTGGCCCCCACAGGCCTCCCTTCCATCCAGGCCTCTTCAGGCCCAGTCTGTTTTGTTCCCATCTCTCCATCCCAGTCTCTCCCAGTCTCTGTCTCTCTGTTTCACCAGCAGTCCTCCAGGCCTCCCTGCCTCCCCCTCTCCCACTTTCTCTTTCCGGCTGGGAGGGGCAGGGCCAGTGGGGGCAGCTCCACCCTCTGCCTGCCCTGGGGCCTCATTCTGAGAGGGGCTCCCAGAGTGAGCTGGGTGGGAGGGAAAGAAAGGGAGAAAAGGCTGTGAGCTGGTGGGCGCTGTGTGTGTCTGTGCGTGTGTGGTTGTGAGTGTGAGTGCCAGTCCTGCCTCCTCCGGCCCTGTCCCCACTGCCACAAGTCCCCACCCTCCAGAGCTTGCTATGCACACAGCCTGGGCATTCGGTTGGGCCTTTGTTTATTTTGGATGTTATGGACCCTGGCTCTTTATATATATATAGATTCGTTTGGCCATAATTCAGATATAATTTTTATAAAATCCTAACTTTTTTTGTTTTGTCGACATCTATATACCCTAGTTGATTATATAGATATTTCTAATTGATTCAAATTTTCTGACTCTGTCTTGAATATCATTTTTGTAATCTTTCTATAGCAATTAAAATATACCCATTACCATAAACAGACTTTTCAATGTGATTTACAGAATTTTCATTCAGGCATATTTATCAGGTTCTTTTTATATATCATTTCAGTTTGACAAGCTCTTTAGCTGTTCTCATGTTAATATGTGTATTAATTCATCTGACAGGGGAACATTTAGAAGTATAGATAAAAATTATGCTATGACTACATAATACTTCTAATAAATCTATGTCTATTCTAGTCGATGTGTAATTTCCTAGTTATAACTGTTAAAAGTGAAAAGTATTCCATTTTTTCTCCTTGTGATTTATTCTGGTTATAGTTAAACTGTTTTTCTAGTGAAACAGGATAAACTTTTTTTAGAGGATATATTTCTGCAGAAGTTTATTATATTACTTTATTATAACCATTCATATGCCACTTAATTTGCACAAAGTGATTTTTAATAATTTAGTAGTTAATTCTTCTATCATTTATTGGGGGAAAACCAACAGTGCAGTTGATTTACACCTGTTAAAACCCTGATACAATGGCAGATTAAAATTACCAGAATAGAGGAGCAAAAGAACTAATATTTAGAAAAGTTACTATTATTATGAAAATTAATTCTCAAATGTGTACTTGCTTTTTAGATATGTATAAAGTAGAATATACAGAAGTCTCCAGCCCTGGCTGGTGCAGCTCACTTGATTGGGCATTGTCCCATGCACCAAAGGTTGCTGGTCGCCGGCAGGGCTTCCATGAAATTTTTACTGTCAGAACCTTTGTTATCATTAAATTTTTAAATATGCTGGGTATTCTGGAAAGTATATATCATTTGGACAAACTTGACCTTTGCTACAACATCACGTTTTTCCATCAGATGGTTTTTCATCGTTGAAATTTACTGATAGGAAAAATTGACATGTTACAGTCATTCCACCACAACTATGTTCAATAATTGCATCCTCATTTGCTCCATTTTCTCTGTGAAGGCAGTTCCTACCAGTATTGGTAGTACTTGTTGATGACTGTTCTTTAGACATATTCTTTCATCACTGATGCCTTCTTTCAACTTCAGAGGTACGTTGGTCTTAAGACATTTTCTGTCGATGACACCTCAGTCTTTCGGCTTCAGAACGACGTTTTTCCAGTAGCTGCTCTTCAAATACATTCTGTTGCAGACGTCTCCTTCTTTCAAGATCAGACGCACATTGCTCTGCAGACATTTTCTGTCAATAATGCCGGCACTTTTCGGCTACAGAGCTACCTTGTATCAACCGTTTATCTTTGGACATTGTCCTACCTGTCTACTGACACCGTCTGAGATGCAGGAGAATGAGAGTCCTGCCTGTCAGGCCACTGAAAGTTGTGTGACTAATGGCTGATTCTGGCTGAGTCTGTGGGGGTGGGACTTCCCGTGAGGAATCTTCCTCCTCCCACCTGTCAGGGTCCAGGGTGCAGGTGAATGAGGTTCCTGGCTGGCAGGCCACTGACAGCAAGGTATCCAATGGCCGATTCTGGGAGGAATGGGGTTCCTTCCTTCTTCCTATCACAGTTC
>NW_006288435.1:721896-723187 GCF_000327345.1 Myotis davidii
GGTGCAGCTCACTTGATTGGGCATTGTCCCATGCACCAAAGGTTGCTGGTTCAATTCCTGGTCAAGGCACACGCCAGGGTGGCAGGCTTGATTCCTGGTGGAGGACTTACAGGAAGCAGCCAATTGATATTTCACTTCCACAACAGAGTTTCTTTTTCTCCTTCTCCCTTTCTCTCTCTTTCAAATCAATAAAAATATTTTTAAAAAGAAGTCTCTATTATATAAATGTAATAGTAGCATGTGTGTGGTTTTAAAATATAAATGAAAGTAGTAACATATACATAGGATTGTATAGGAATGGATAGATGGATGAATGAGAGGAGAAAGATTATATACACTTGTGAATATCCCCAAAGAACTGTATGAAAAATAGAAATAGATCAGACTTACTTATAATATTTTTAGTCATAATAGTGATTTAGTTGAACTGCAGCAATATTAAATATAAAGTAATTGCAATCCTTAGGTACTAGGTTTTGGTGCCAGATTCCATAGTAAAATTATAAACAAATGAAGATGAAGTATTGGGAAAAATCTGTGAATCTTCATTATATGTATTTTTTGCATAATATTTAACACAGAAATCTAGTCCCTTCCTTCTTCCAAGAGAGAACAATTGTGTACACATAACCTTATTTGCAAATGGAAAGCTAAAAATGACCCATCCAGATGCCTGGTGTATTACCTGGGAAACCTGCTAGGATATTGACAGCAAACAGGTAATGGATCAGAAAAGTTCTTACTTCAATCAAGGCACATGGAGTAATGAATAGTCTCCTCTTATTGTGCCATCATAGTACCAAAGTGTGCGGCTGTCTGCTTAACATTAATATATAGGCTGCGTGTCAACAAATCAGCCGCTGGAGGCAAATGGCCTCTGGTGGTTTTAACAATAATCTAACATGACTTGCCAATTAAAAAAAAAACGAGTATATATTCCACCAAAGATTAAAAAAAAAAAAGATTGGGCAAATTTTAAGGGTTCAAACCTGTAAGTTATATGGCACTAAAACAAGGTAATATTACCCATCTGTGAAAAATCTGAGTGCTGTTGTTCTAGTAAAAGAAGTGAGGCCTCACATTATTAGTTTGATAATAGTGAAAGCAATATATATATGTATATATCTACACTAATAAAAGAGAAACATGGTAATTGGCATACGACCACTACCCTTTTCATTGGGTAATCAGCGAGATATGCAAATTAACTGTCAGCCAAGATGGCGGCCGGTAGCCAGGCAGCTTGAAACTAACATGAGGCTTGCTTGCTTCAGTGATGGAGGACTCCAAC
>NW_006288435.1:724613-739178 GCF_000327345.1 Myotis davidii
CATCTTGTTGGCAGTTAACTGCCAATCTTAGTTGGCAGTTAATTTGCATATAGCCCTGATTAGCCAATGAAAAGGGAAGCGTTGTACGCCAATTACCATTTTTCTCTTTTATTAGTGTAGATTATATATATCAGTATACATATATTTTAATTAAGTATAGAGATTACTAAGTAATCAGAGCCTTTGCATTATGGAGTACTCCTTATCCATTTTTGAAATGAATGCATATATTTACTAACTCATAAAAACAAATAATTGATGAGCACTTGCCACAAGTCAGGGACTGTTTCCAGGTTTTGAAGTATACATCATACAGCATTTTCCATGAGAGGTACTTAGAATTTATTTTGTGCTTCATGTCAAATGATATCTATAAAGATATGTTCAAATTTTAATTATTTGATTTTAGGAAATCCAAAATTATAGGGAATGGGAAACTATTAAATGATTTATTTAATCTATTGTATTTCTTAATATCTTATTCCACCCCTGTATTAAGCAGTTCTGTATTTGGCAAGGTAAATGGTTTCATTCATAATAATATTTAAGGAGTTACTGACGTGCTTTTTTGCTCAAAACTATTTTTTTACCTGATTATTTCCCTGCCTGAAATGGCATAATGAAAAAAATATCCTCTAAAATCACAGCACATCTTAAAGGGCATAACACATTAATTTGTTACCAATTTTATTCTACAATCCCTAAAATGTTAGCTTATCAGATTGCTTTACTCTTAGCCAGTTGAGAATACAAAGCTAAGCCAAGGGACAGTTGTAGAACATGGAACATTACCTGGAGAGTATGGGACTGAGTCAAACACAGTCATGTAGAGGAAATAGGTAAATGAATACCCAAAGTAAATTTACAGAGAGTGATCAATGTATACTTTCTTCCAGGGCTAAGCCTGCTACTAAATTTAGTAGATATAAATTAATAAAATAGAAAAAATGTTATTTGCCCTTGGGAATATTACTTTCTGACCACTTAAGACAACACTTTTCTCTTGTTTTAGCATAACTGCATTTTAAAATTATATATATACTAAAAGCCTGGTGCACAAAATTCATGCATAGGTAGGGTCCCTATGCCTGGCCTGTGATCAGGGCCAATTGGGGCCTTCTGGCTGTCAGTCAGGGCCTCCCTTCCCTGGCGGGGCCTCCCTTTCCCAGCTGCCAGCTGCTGGCAGCCCACCGGGGCCTTCCTTTGGCCTGTGCCGCCCCCGGGTGGTCAGAGCACATCATAGCAAACAATCGAACTCCCAGTCTCACGGTCAAACTCCCCAGGGGACAATTTGCATATTAGGCTTTCATAGATATAGATATACATGTTAAAATAGAATAATGTTTGATATGTCCATAAAGAGTGATAGAATGGTTTCTAGGGGTTTCCAATGATTGGTAAAGGTTGAGATTTATCTTTAAACACAGTGAACATGAACATAGCCCTAGTCGGTTTGGCTCAGTGGATAGAGCGCCAACCTGCAGACTAAAGGGTCCCAGGTTCAATTCCAGTCAAGGGCACATGCCCAGGTTGCGGGCTCAATCCCCAGTGGGGAGATGCAGGAGGCAGCCAATCAATGGTTCTCTCTCATCATTGATGTTTCTATCTCTCTCTCCCTCTTCCTTCCTCTCTGAAATTAATAAAAATATATTTTAAAAAATAAATAAAGATAGTGGACATAGATTGTAGAGGCATGATATCCAATGGGAGTAAGCAGCCAGCTACTGTGAATGAAATAGAGAGGTGGATAAAGCAGGAAAGTGATTTATTTTGGGCCGGGAATTAAGCCACATATATTTGGTGTAGTCAATATTTTCCAAAGTTGTTCAAATCTTCAGTGACAAGTTTCTTTCAGATATTTAGAAGAAAATAAATATTGGAAATATTTATTGGAATAATAAATTGGTATAAGGTAATTATGACTAGATTTTTCATATGTTATTTGTTTATATCTGCTTTGTATTATGTTTTCCATGAAAAACTGTTACCAGAATCCTAATCAAATACCCATAAATAAAAAGTACAATTAACAAATATATTCAGAATGATTATGAAGACCCTATAAATGCTTACACTTTTGTGTTAGGGGATAGAATTAAAGTTATCATGAAATATCCCTATGTCTAATGCTAATTTTCAAACATAAAATCATGCTGTGTTTTGTAAGATATGTCTGAATATTCAGAATAGGAAGTCAGAAATTAAGTTCCTGATGTTTTCTATTCTTGGAATGGCACAATGGTGTTCCATTTTTTGGAACTTGTATGAAAATTTAAGATTAATAATTGACATTTTAACAGTACAAAAGTGATGAGAATACCATATGAACAGCTATACCACTCAGAAGATCGAAGAGGTCTGAAATGTCTTCTCTAACAATGAGTTTATTTGTCCCCAACAGGGAATTCTAAATTTTATCCATTAAAGCATATCAACATAGTTCCACTTGTCAATGGTACAGTGGATTAATGATACTGAGTATGGTATGTAAAGTTCTATTAGTGGCTCAGAAGGTGATTTTAGAAAAGCAACCTTACATGTAAATTAAGGAAGATGCTTTTGCATTTCTTTATTTTCATGAAATTAAGAAAGAAAGAGCCCACATAAATATAAGACACTGTTGAAAATGCTGAATCAGTTATGTGTTAAAAAAAAATGAAGGGTGATTCAATGTTAGATTTATATTTCATATGGTTCATATATAGTTATTCAAATGAGGTTCTCCCACTGCATAAGATGTTTAATCAACATAAGGATATAGCAACTTTTTCAGTACACTATTTCCAAAAATATATATTTAGACTATTTGGTATTTTTTCAAACAGAATTATTTTTTGAAACTGGAACGAATTACTAATTAGTGGTTTCTAACTCCTAACATTCTAGATAAATGTTAGAATCATACAGGGATCCTTTGAAAAGTACTGATATGTACATCACACACCTAAGAGATTATGAGGTAATTAATTTGTGGGTGTCTTAGACACTGATACGTTTCCAAATCTACACAGATGATTCTTGAGTGTAGACAGAGTTGTGAAGAACTGAGATAAATCAAATACCACCTATTTTGGAATAAGAGAAAGTATTTCAAAGATTTTAATATTGGATTTTATTTCAAAGCATTTAACCAAGTAAAATTATTACAAAAATAATTCTCTTAGTAACTTTAATGTTTATGTTTTATGTTAAAATTTATGAGTTAATAAATACATCACAAGTTAGAAAACAAATCACTGCATTATAACAAAAATGCATTAATAGCATGAGAAAGTACAATAAAATTTTCAGATTTATTAATTTTTCTATATATTAAATTAAAAAAAGAAATCAAGAAGTAGACTACAACCAGAATAAATGAGGAAATACATTTTAAATAATAGTACTGAATAAATAATTGTGGCCCATGTATTTGAATTTAGAAAAAATTGATTGACATTGTGTTTACTGAATTTCTCAGAGCTTAGAATTACAACTGTGATTACAATGGGAAAACAAGTATGTCAGTCTTTACAGCTTTTAACTAATGTTACCAAAATACAAATAACTAATTCATTTTAATCTCATATGGACTAGGCTTAGTTCATCCAAAGATACATTTTTAACTTTACACAAAATAAAATGAAAAGAAATGGGAAAAATAAATATGGATTTTGTTTTGTGTATTTCATAAGAAATTCAGTGTAAAGTAAGTATAATACTTCTATTATTTCCTTAAAGGCAGCAGAGAGTGAAAGCAGGAAGGGAATAACTACATGATACTTGAACACTTGAAAAGACAGTTAAGTTATTCATCCTAGCATGGAGGAGGATATGACATGGTGGTATGATGCTAATTTTAAAAGAACTCTGCTTTTTCAGAAAGTAATAAACTATATGAAGTTGAGAAAAATTACTTAATCTATTCAAGCCTATAAATTTCAGATCCAGTTGAACTTTCTAATCCTACAGATTCAAGTGTTACTGATCATGTCCAGTACCCAGCTCCTGTCATTTCTCATTAAACCATCTCCATCTGAAATTTTGAAAAACCATTTCTACCTTAAAAAATTTTACTGACACATAAGTGAGCTAAGACGGTGAAAATAGATCCTAAATACTAAAAATATGTTGGAGAAAGTTCACCAAAACTTTCATTTATTTTCTTTATTTTTATTGTTGACAGTCTTAGAGATGTCCCCACCCCACTTCCTTTGCCCACCTCCATTCAGCCACTGCCACCCTTCCCTCTGGCCATCACCACACTGTTGTCTGTGTCTACCAGGAGATTATTATGCAAACTTGAATTTTTGTTCATTCCTTCTTAAGTACTGAAAAAGTATTTTATGGAGTCATGTCACTTAAACTAAAAAGTGCATTTAAGTGCATATAACTAGAGGCCCGATGCATGAAATTCATGCAAGAGTAGGCCTTTGCAGCCCTGGTGGCTGCCTGGATCCTTCCCTTGCAGCTGCAGCGTCTTCCTCGATCCTGCGGCTGCAGCCCTCGCTTCATCTGGAAGGTCGTCCTCAAGTGTAAAGAGAAAGTGTTCTCTCAGAGCCAAAGCGGATCAGACTTTTATATAGACAGAAATCCCCACACCCTGGTTCCTGATTGGTTGGTTCTCATGCAAATGAGAATTTCAAATCTCACAGTTTGATTAGTGCAAAAGGCACTGTTCTGTTTGGTCAGAATGGAGTCACTGTGTTTGGTTGATGAAGATGCTGGTGGGGATATAGCTGCATAGCTCTGATTGGATGGGGAAAACCTCAGTCCTACTGGTTGAAATGGGATTCCAAGAATTGCTGTATAAAGATTGGCTCCAATGGCAGGAGCACAGTGCAGGCAGGTAGTTCAGGCTAGGAGGCAGGAAGCTTAGTCAGGCTTCTCCCTGAAGTGCCATTTGAATGAGAGGCCCCTGTAGAAAAATGAATGCTAGGCTCTGTTTTTTTCTTTTTAATTTGAGCCCAGTTAGCCACTAAGACCCTTCTAAGTAGATACCTTCTTAGTAGATACCTTCTTTCTCAGAGCCATGTTACTTATCTTATGTAGGAAAATGTAAAAGAACTTACACTTTTAATTTTGTGGGTAAGTAGACATACTGTGGAAATTTCTGCATAAAATTCAACTAGATCCTGGAATAAATGTCCCCCCAAAAGTTTTATTGCAGTGCTGGGTTGCTAGAAAGTAAAAGAAACCTTAAAAAGCCTGAGTGCACATGCACACCAGCAAACAAACTATAGCAGAAAGCTGTGAGTGGTAAGTTTTAAATGGGCATGCCTTGAGACCAAAGCTAATGTCAAAGATGCATCATGTAGGCAAAGCCTTGGATTCCTAGCAAAGTCTGGACATGAAATTTCTATATTGAAACAGGAACCTCTAAGGGGGTTGAAGTGATCTCAGTTTGGCAGTACTCCCTAAAGAATATTTTGTGCATTTCTTTCTAGGAAAGCATCCCTAATTATACCTTTTGGATTCCCACAAATCACATTCAATGAAATGTGAGCTCCTAAACTAAAAGTACTCAACATTCATGGAAGTAAGCAATTATAAGTCAGCAGAAAAACAAAGCAAACAATCCTACATGCACAGAGACCTAGATATTAAAATTTCTAAAGAACTAAAAGAAAAATGTAATTTTTAAAAGCAAAATGAGAATACAAAAACTTTTAACAATTAAAAATAAGAAATAAAATCTTGATGGGTTGAAAAAGGTTAGTACAAAGTCAAATGGGTGATACATTTGAATAAATTTCTCAGAATATAACAAAGACAGACAAGTAGATGAAAAATATAAAAAATATATAGAGAGGAAGTTATTTAAGTATTTAAGAAGTAGAGCGTGGAGTAATTAAAAATATTTAAAAGCACAAAGGATAAAATGTTTTTCATAATTGATAAAAGATACAAATCAACAGATTCAGGAAGCTAAATATATAATAGGCTTACATACAGACATACTGAGATGAAATTTCATACCAAAGAGAGATCTTGAAAGTGTCCAGAGAGGAATAGGACATATCACCTATGAAAGAATGACTATTAACAGATAGGAAACTTCCCAAGACTGGTAAAAACTAAGCATGTATAAAATGGTATATTGAAAGTGCTAAGAGAAAATAACCATCAATTCAGTATTAATCACCTAGCAAAACTGCTTTAAAGTATCATGGTTAAATAAAAATGTTTTCATATGGAAAAAATACTGATTTTTAACTCCAATATGTTTTCACTAATAGAATGTGTGATGGTATTTTTCAAGAAGAAGATAAATCATATTGGAAAGGACAATCATAAAGAAAATAACATGAGAATATCTAAATCTCAATTTAATTCATGATTATATGTGATAAAGTAGCATTAAAAATTCTCTTTTTATTTTTTTATCCTCATCTGAGGATATGTTTATTGATTTTTCTTTTAGAGAGGAAGGAGTGAGGCAAAGAGAGAGAGAGAGACAGAGAGAGAGAGAGACATCAATGTGAAAGATAAATATCCAATTGGGGATTGAATAGCAACCTAGGTATGTGCCCTGACCAGAAGTCTAACCTGAGACCCTTCAGTGCAAGGGATAATGCTTCAACAAACTGAGCCACCTGGCCAGGGCAAGAATTTCTATATCACATTAAAAGAATTACTTTTGGGATATAAAATTCTTCAATATTTAAAAAGTAAAATTTTTAAACCTAAAAATAACTACATACAATAAATTCATAATTTTATCTTTATATATAAAAGCCTAAGTGACCAAATGACCTGGCCTGTGGGGATCAGACCAAAACCAGCAGTCTGACATCCCCAGAGGTGTCCCAGATTGTGAGAGGACACAGGCCAGGCTGAGGGACCCCATCTGTGCACGAATCCATACACCAGGCCTCTAGTTACTATATAAATCACAGTTAAAAATTCAGTCTGGAGACAGGTGACAAAGACTTGCCACTTTTCAAATTATTTAGAAGGCTGCAATTTAAAATGTATTCCTCAGGGCCTTTTGTACAGATTCAGACAGTTCCTGCATCTTGCTCTCTTTGGGGGTCTTAAATTCTCCCATTTCTTAGTCTCTTATGTCTTCTGGTTGCTTATCCTATACTATAGAGTTGCTTTTATTTGCCTTGAACATATAGGCTAGAATCAGCATCATTTAAAATGTGGATCTAACTTTTGAACTCAGACCACCTAATCTCTATTTCAGTTTACACATCTATAAAATGGGCATAGTAGTTAAGTCTACAATACTGAAATTGATTTGAGAATTAAGTGAAGTAATACATTCTAGTTCTCAAATTAGTGCCTGGAATATGGCAAGTACTTGAGATTGGTTTCTTTAAAGTCATCATGTAATATTTTGATGCCTATAATATATAGAAATCAGTTTAGTCAAATCTTTATTAAAATTACGTTGGTATTTATTGCTGAAAGGAATGAAATCATTTCCTAAGTGCTAGTAGTAGAATAGTTCTAGAAACTGGTTTTACTTATTTCATTTACATCTCCATGAGTAATTTTTAAAAAAACAACACACCTACATTCCTCTTTTAACACTTAATGATAATCAAATGCTAACTTTCTTAAAATCATAAATCATATATTTTTAGGTCATATAATATACAAGGAAATAAAAATTTATTTTATTCTATAGCTTTTTTTTTCTTTTTTAAAAATGTATTTATTTATTATTTATTAAGGTATTACATATGTGTCCTTATCTCCCCATTGCCCCCCAACTCCCCCACTCATCTTATAATTAATAATATCCTCATTATCCTTTTTAGTGTGTTTATGTGTCTTTAAACATGAAAGTAAGTTTATTTTTTATATATTATGCTCTATATTTTATTACAGGTTTTATACCTGTAATAGGTCATCTCAATATTTTTCCCAGTAAACTTTTTTTGGTGGCCCCCATTTTGTTTGTGCTTTAGTCCCCCTCCCTTTTTATTGAGTTTATTTAAGTGACACTGATTAACAAAATTATACAGGTTTCAGGTGTACAAGTCTACAGTATATTATCTGTATACTGTATTGTGTGTTTACCACCCCAAGTCAAGTCTCTGTCCATTTTCACATATACCCCCTATACTCTCCTCTCCTTCCCCTCAGCCTCCTACCCCTGGCAATCACTATAATGTTGTCCTTGTCCGTGAGTCTTTTCTCTTTTTCTTTTTGTTTTTGCTCAATCCCTTGACTGCCTCACCCAACCCTCCACCCCCATCCCAACAACTATCAGCCTGCTCTCTAGCTATGAGTCTGTCTCTATTTTGCTTGTTAGTTCATTTTGTTCATTAGATTCCACATATGGGTAAAATCATATGGTGCTTGTCTTTCTCTGACTAGCTTATTTCATGTAGCATAATATTCACCAGGCCCATCGATGCTAATGTAAAGGGTAAGATTTCCATTTTTTTTATAGCCAAGTATTATTCCACTGTATCACATATTTTTTATCCACTCATCTGCTGATGAGCACTTGGGCTGCTTCCAAATCTTGGCTATTGTAAATAATGCTGCAATGAATATATATTCTTTCAAATTAGTGTTTCAGGTTTCTTCAGATAAATTCCTAGAAGAGGAATAAATCGGTCAAAAGCAATTCCATTTTTAATTTTTTGAGGCATCTCCATACTGCTTTCCATAGAGGCTGTACTAATCTGCATTCCCACCAAGAGTGTACAGTGGTTCCGTTTTCTCCAGATCTCGAGAACACTTGTTGATGATTTATTGATGACAGCCATTCTGACAGGTGTGAGGTGATATTGCATTGTGATTTCAATTTGTATTTTTCAGGTGATTAGTGATTTGGAGCATCTTTTCATATGTCTATTGGATATATGTATGCCCTCTTTGGCGAAGTGTCTATTTAGGTCCTTTGCATATTTTTTAATTGGATTGTCTGTTTTGGGGGTATTGAGTTTTTTAAGTTCTTTATAAATTTTGGATATTAAGCCCTTATCCTATAGAATAAAAGAGAAACATGCAAATTAACTGTCCCTCCGCTATGCTCAAGCCACGCTCACAAGCCACGCCCACAAGCCAATCAGGAGTGAGTATGCAAATTAACCCAACTAAGATGGTGGCGACTATGGAGCCGGAGCGAGCTGGAGGCTTAGGTTGCCCCCAGTGATGGAGGAAGCCAAGCTTCCCGCCTGCCCTGGCCGGCCCTGGGCTATGCTCAAGGCTACAAAGTTTCAATTATAGGAGATAAATAAATCCCAGAAAAAAAAATAAAAAAAGGAGAGGCTGAGAGCTTGGGTCGTCTGGGAGCATGGCCAGCCTGAAAACGGCCCTAAGCCCCTAACCCAGGCTGAGCAGGCACGCCAGCAGGGACTTCCACCCTGAAGGGGGTGTGGCCAGCCTGAAAACAACCCTCAGCCACTCACCCAGGCTGGTCATACGTTCATGGGGTGAGGGTCCCGGCTGGGGGGCTCTATATAATTAAAGGGTAATATACAAATTGATCCTAACAGCAGAATGACTGGGAATGACTGGTCACTATGACTCACACTGACCACTAGGGGGCAGACGTTTAATGCAAGAGCTACCCCCTGGTGGACAGTACGCTCCCACAGGGAGAGCTCTTCTTAGCCACAAGCCAGGCTGACGGCTGCCAGCACAGCGGTGGTGGCGGGAGCCTCTCCCGCCTCCTCAGCAGTGCTAAGGATGTCCGACTGCAGCTTAGGCCTGCTCCCTCCTGTCAAGTGGACATCCCCTCAGGGCTCCCGGGCTGCCAGAAGGATGTCTGACTGCCAGCTTAGGCCTGATCCCCCGGGGCGTAGGCCTAAGCCAGCAGGTGGACATCCTCTGAGGGGTCCCAGACTGCAAGAGGGCACAGGCCGGGCTGAGGGACCCCCCCAAGTGCACAAATTTTTATGCACCGGGCCTCTAGTCAGATATATAATTGGTAAGTATGCTCTCCCATTTAGTGGGTGATATTTTCATTTGTTTGATGGTTTCCTTTGCTGTGCAAAACTTTTTAGTTTGATATAGTCCCATTTGTTTATTTTTTTCTTTTGTTTCTGTTGCCCAAGGAGATGCATCAGGAAAAATATTACTGCAAGAAATGTCCATGATTTTGCTGTCTATGTTTTCTACTAGAATTTTTATTGTTTTGAGTATAACATTTAAGTCTTTAATTCATTGTGAGTTTATTTTTTTGTATGGTATAAGAAGGTGGGTTGAGTTTCATTTTTTGTACATATCTGTCCAGTATTCCCAACACAATTTGTTGAATAGGCTATGTTCACCTCAATGTTTTTTTGCCTACTTTGTTAAAAATTAATTTTATTAAGGTGTAGAATTATTTCTGAGCTCTGTATTCTGCTACATTGATCTGTGTGTATGTTTTTATGCCAGTACCATGCTATTTTGATTACTATGGCCTTGTTATATAGTTTGATATCAGATAGTGTGATTCCTCCAACTTTGCTCTTCCCTTTCAAGATTACTATTGCTATTCAGGGTCCATATAAATTTTTGGAATATTTGTTCTAGTTCTGTGAAATATGCATTGGTATCTTGATAGAAATTACATTGAATCTGTAGATTGCTTTTGGTATTATGGACATTTTAATTACATTAATTCTTCCTATCCATGAACTTGGTATATACTTCCACTTATTTGTATCTTCTTTAATTTCTTTCTTCGGTGTCATAATTTCCTGAATACAGGTCTTTTACATCCTTGCTTAAATTTATTCTGAGGTATTTTATTCTTTTTGAAGCAATTGTGAATGTGATTGTTTTCTTAGTTTCTTTTTCTGGTAGTTCACTATTGGCACATAAAAATGCAATTGATTTCTGAATATTTATTTTGTATTCTGCTAATTTATTGAATTTATTTATCAGTTCTAGTAGTTCCTTTGGTGGAATTTTTAAGGGTCTCTACATATATGGCCTTTATTATGTTGAGGTATGATCCCTCTATTTACTGAGACATTTTATCAAAAATGGGTGTTGGATTTTGTTGAATGCTTTTTCTGCATCTATTGATATTATCATGTGATTTTTCTCTTTCATTTTGTTTATGTGGTGTATCACATTGATTGATTTGCAGATATTGTATCAACCTTGTATCCCTGGAATACATTCATCCACATCAGGTAAATGGTCTTTTTAATGTATTGCTGGATCCAGTTTGCTAATATTTTGTTGAGGATTTTAGCATGTATGTTCATCAGTGATATTAACCTATAATTTCATTTCTTTGTAGTGTATTTGGTTTTGAAATTAGGATAATTTTAGACACATAAAAGCTTGTAAATGTTCATTTACTTTCAGATTTTTCTATTTAAATAGGTTTTACTTTTCAACATTTTAAACAGGAATGTTTTTACTATATAAAGGGGTTATTTAGAC
The DNA here is from genome assembly GCF_000327345.1 of Myotis davidii. Lineage (NCBI taxonomy): Eukaryota > Metazoa > Chordata > Mammalia > Chiroptera > Vespertilionidae > Myotis > Myotis davidii. Next base: position 735,945 of record NW_006288435.1, read on the forward strand.
TTTTGGGTTGCCTGATTTCTTTGCATATGGTTTTCTCTTATCTATTTTTATTTCTCTTAATTTTCTTCTTTTTACTTTTAAGAAGTTTATTTAGCTTTAGGGGATGACAGCAGTAAAGAAAATATTTTATTGCACTATGCTAATTTCTGTTTGTGATTTTATTACCATTTGTTCTTATTTTTACAGAGGGAATTTTTTTAAATTTGTTATAATTGGAAGAATTTGACAAGTCATAAGTTATGAAACTCTACCATTGGTCTTATATTTTGTGTCAAACAGCTTTTACTGAAGGATCTTTTTAAAATGTGAAAATTATTTTTTGTCATTGAAATAAATCCATCTATGTGATTTTATATTTTTACAAATCAGTACAATGTTACAAATGCAGTTTAAAAAAATAGGAAAATGTGTTATGTAATGAGTAGAGCACTTTCTGACAATCTCAGGAATGCATTGGTTGTAAAATTATTTTTATCTGCTTTTACTAAATAAGATTTCCAGTATGTTTGAAGCATTGCTGTAGAGTACATAGTGGTGTTAAAATGGTGTAGTCTCAAAAAATTACCTTGTATTCTTATTTTTTAATTTATCTTTATTGTTGAAAGTATTACAGATGTCCTCCCTTATCCTCCCCCCCTTGGCCCCTCTAAACTGCACCCACCCCTCCCAGGCCTTCATCACACTATTGTCTGGGTCCATGGGCTATACATATCCTAATATATAAAAACCTAGGGTTCAAAACGTCCAAAACAACTGGAGGCTCAACCAACCAGAAGTCAGTCCTGCAGTAAGTGCTGGGTTGCCATGGCACCCAGCACTGACTGCCTCTCCTGCAGGTGCTACAACCCAGCACTGACTGCCCAGGGGGCTTGTGGATCAGGCCCGAAGAGAGGCCTGGAGAGAGAAGTAGGGTCTGATCTGTAGCCTTCGTGGCAGCTGTTGATCAGCCCTTGCCTCTCTCTTTCTCTTGGGACCTGGCCAGCAACCAAGCCTCTCTTTTTCTTGGGCCTCTGCTGGCGCTGCTGATCAGCCCCACCTCTTTGATCACGCCCAGAGATAGGCCCAGAGACACTGACTGGTATAGAAACCAACCAATCAGAACCAAATCTGGGTGAACTGCAAGGAGCCAATGGTTGCCTAGGAGGTGGAGCTTTTGACACTGACTGGCATAGAAGCTGGCCAATTAGAACCTAATCTGGGTGAAGTCAGAAAAGCCAATGGCTGCTGAGGAGGTGGAGCTTTTGACACTGATTGGCATAGAAGCTGGCCAATCAGAACCTAATCTGGGTGAACTGTGAAGGCAGAACCTGAGGTGGGGGCTGAGGAGGCGTTTTAAGGGCAACAGCTGTTAAGGTATGTAAGGTGTAAGAAAGCGGTTCAATTTTTTAATGACTGGTCTGGCAGTATAGTGCAAATGGCTGGCCCATTTAAGCAATACTATCCTATAGAATCTATCTATACTACTAAAAGGGTAATATGCTAATTAGACCGGGTCGACTGGCCATCTTCCAGATGTCTGACTTCCTTCCGGACAAACCCGTAGTGGTGGGGGCCAAGGCAGAGGCCATTAGGGGTGATCAGGCTGGCAAGAAAAGGAAGTTAGGGGTGAGATCAGGCCAGCAGGGGAGGGCAGTAGGGGGCCAGATCAGATTGGCAGGGAAGGGCAGTTGGGGTAACCAGGCCAACAGAGGAGGCACTTAGGGGCAAGATCAAGCCAACGGGACGGCAGTTGGGGGTGAGATCAGGTGGACAGGGGAGAGCCATTGGGGACGAGATCAGGCTGGCAGGGGAGGGCAGTTGGGGACGAGATCAGGCCGGCAGGGTAGGGAAGTTAGGGGCGATCAGGCCAGCAGGGGAGAACTGTTGTGGGTGAGATCAGGCTGCAGGGGAGGGCAGTTGGGAGCAAGATCAAGCCAGCAGGAGACAGCAGTTGGGGGCGAGATCAGGCAGGCGGAGGAGGGCAGTGAAGTGGCTGAGGGAACCCCCCCCCCCAACAGGCATAAATTTTGTGCACTTGGCTACTAGTCTATAATAATAGAGTAATATGCTAATTAAACCGGACAATTGAATGACCGGATTTCCTTCCAGATGTCCTCCTGGAACAACCAGTGGGCGGGAGGCGGGGCCAGTGAGCCTATGCCACCAGGCAAGCCATGGTGGTCCCAGTTCCACCCCTTCTGCAGAGGCAGTGCTATAAGGTTTTGGTGGCTCATCTCTCCAATGCTGCTGCCACAGGTTGGGGTATCTGACATGTGTGGCACAAACCACTCACTCTACAGAGAACAGTTCCATATTTTTTACATTTCTCCTTATTGTGGGTCACTCTTTCTGGGGTGGGATATTGAGAAGGACCATGTCTCCTCTTCTAATCATCTCAGTGTGGCCCTTTTACCTTTTGTTGTGGAGTTCCTGTTCATCTAGTATACAGGTCTTTCTTTCTTTCTTTTTTTTTTTTTTGAGGAAATTATTTAATACGACAGAGCTGTAAATTTTTTGTGTCTATGGGAGGATGTTAGTTCAGGCTCTTTCTCTGCCACCATATTGACCTACCTGTGATGGTGGTCCACACATTTATTACCAGTGGAGCCTGTCCTTGAGAAATGAAGAAATGACCTGATGTACTGCTGGTGAGAATGAGATACCAAGGTTCTTCATTTCAATAAAGAACTATTGTCTCTGATTACTTCCTGGAGAAGGTTTTCAGGCTGAGGCACAAGGAGAAAGAGCCCAGGCAGAATCTGGTGAGATGTTCTTGAGTTAACGGGATAGGGCCGTGAGTCAAGGGATGTCACTGTGGCTAGAGATTGTGACAACTGGAATGGCGAGCCAAGGTTTTTCCCTAGGGTCATGTCTCCTGATGCCAAAGAATGAGCATTGTGGACCAGAAGCTTTAAGCAAAAGCATGGAAAATTTATTACAAGCCGATTCAGTCTCCCCTAATGGGGAGGGAGCCCAGTACTGGTTGCCAGTGAAGCTAATAGTCCAGGAGTATATGTGCTACAAGCATGCCCTATATCTACCTGTGTTGCCACCACATTGATTCCCTCATTTTTCTGCCCAGCAACGGACCTGAACTTTCTCTGTTTCTAATGTGTCAGTTCAGCTTATTGTTTTAGATCAAGCATGTCAAACTCAAAGGCTAACACAGGCCAAATAAACAAGGTTTAAGTTTATGTGGGCTGCAAAAAAACAAAAGCTTCAATTTGCATAGAAATGTAGGTTTATTTCGATAGA
>NW_006288435.1:739279-739782 GCF_000327345.1 Myotis davidii
AACAGTCACTGCTAGTATTAGTGGGGATAAATGGTGTGCCTGCGTGTAAGGTGGGTAAGGGAAATGAATGCAACATGTTTATAGTAATCAGTTACTAGCGAACATTGTAGTTTGTTATTAATAATTGTGTATAACAGGATATTGTAAAAATTAAGTTACGAAATTTTTATTAAAACGTTTTCTACATACTGTTTTGTTGGCTGGGCCATAAATATTTGTTGTGGGCTACATGCGGCCTGCAGGCCGGGAGTTTGACATTCTTGTTGTAGAACCTCCTGAGTTTTCCATGCCTCCTGCTCTGAGTCCAAAAGCATTTTATTATTTTTGCATGGTTGGTTTCTGTGACTAAGCTTGCTCAGACTGCCGTGTCTGCCCCTGCCTATGCTCCACCTGCCTTTGTTTTCCAATGGACCTTTTGTTTTCTAGTCTGCCTGCGCGTCAAGCTAACTCCTCTAAATTACAGAATGGAAATGTCAGGGCTTCAGAGAGAGAAGAACTCAGTT
>NW_006288435.1:739853-740984 GCF_000327345.1 Myotis davidii
ATTTTAGAATAATGTTCTTGTATTAAATGGCCTATCTATAACTTTGTCAATGTTGATTGTTCTCTGCTTTTTGAATCTCTGTTCTTGAATATTGAACTTCCATTGTAGTTTCTATGATAAAATTTTCTCGGTTTTATTCAACTCTTGGCTTGCCATTCTTTCTTAATATCCTTTTCTTGGCTAGCCTATTCATTCTATTCATCAAATGTGGGTGTTTTCTGAGTTTCAATAACAGCCTTTTTTTTTCTCATTTTATATGATGGAGGATATCATCTAGTTTTCTTATTTCTAATACCCTTTATATGGTAATGTACCCCAAACTGTATCCCCATCTCATTTTTCTCCCTGGGTTCATTTCCAATAATCACTAGCCTATTGGGAATCTCTACATTATATCCTCAAACTCAGGCATCTTAAACCCAATCTGTTCAAAACTGAAATATTTTCACATCTCCCTACCTCCTCACTCCTTGCTTTTTATATTCCCTACCTTAGGCAGCTCGCACCAGTAGTCATCATATTAACTAAGTAGAAACTCAAAAGTGATACCTTCTGTTCTCTTAATGTCTTATTTTCCATACTCAATTTCATACATGTCCTATAGATTCTACCTTCCTTTAAAAACTTTCTCCATCCCTAGTTCATAATTTTATATTGATTATACTAATAATTTTCTGCTTATTTCCTGCTTCTAATTTCCTTTCCCTCCAGTTCATTCTTCACACTGTTGACAGAATATTCTTTCTAAAATGCAAAGAAGTTTAAAAAGAAAATGTAAAGAAAAACATTTGCAATATATATAGAGTGATTTAAATTGCTCTTTTAATAAAAATAATTCAACATATTTAAAAATGCACATCTTACTTTTTGTGCTCTTACTTAAAATCAATAGAGGAAATAGTTCTCTCTTAACTTTCCCTCTCCATTTCAATAAACTAAAATTCATTTGTAAAGCATGCTCCATCATAGGCTCCAGCCACACTAAATCATTTACTTTCTTTGCCTGAGTCTCCTTTTACTAACTTCTAATATTTATAAAGATAACAAGATATATTTGAACACATACAATTATTTTAAGTCAAGGATATCTGTCTTTGTGGGGATTTATGGTCTAAGAGTGTCTCTAACATT
>NW_006288435.1:741026-745288 GCF_000327345.1 Myotis davidii
AGTGCACCAATTTCCATGACAATATTATGTTTACTTTACTTTTCCCCTTTCTTTACTATGTCCTCTCTGAGGAAAGAAATCACATATTTTATTTCTATGCTCCGCCTCTCACAAAGCACAATGCCAGGCACAAAGTAAACCTTTACTAAATGCTTATATATTTACTGAATGAATCTCACTCTGATTACTTTTCTTGTTAGAAAGTTCTTTGATTAGTAGAGAAAATTCTATCAAGTCTTTCTGGAAGTACAGTAATGAAATGAACCATATTAATTGCTTTAATTGGGTGATTAGTTATTCAAGATTTGCACATAGGCAAAACTATACAAACATACATCAAATTTATGGGATTAAAAATTATTAGTGGAAGCTCAGTCTGGGAACATTGTACTTGATATCTGACCAGTACTTCCTAATACTGTCAAGGTCATGAAAATCAAGGAAAGATTGTCAAATTGTCAGTAACCAGGGAGACATGACAACTAAATACAATGTGACCCCTGAGATTGGATCCTAGAAAATTAGTGGAATCCAAATAAAGTCTGTAATAAATTAATAGTAATATACTAATGTCAGTGTGTTAGTTTTGACAGATGTACTCTGGTAATAAAAATATATTAAGAATGCAGGAAACCGGGTGAGGGATATATGAAAATTAATTCTTTGTATTAACTTTGCAACTTTTCTGTAAACCTAAAATTATTCCCCAAAATAGTTTATTTCCAAAAAATGCAATTACAACTTAACAAATAACTATTGTTAACATAACACAATATACAGAGTTCTTCTAAACAGTATGTGAACTCAGAAAACACTTGCAATAAAAGCATACTTTAATTTAAAAAATGCAAGTGTTTTCAAAAATTCAATGGAAAGTTATAATGTTAAAATGAAAAAAATCTTATTATATGCTACTTGCTATAAGATTTATTTTAAATTAAGGTCATTTAAATGCTTTCATGATCACACACTACAAAGTTAGTTACCTGTTTTATATCAAAATTTTGAAACATTTTTATACGTTTTTGTCAAAATTTTTGTGTAAAGCTCTGACCTTGAATTCAATGTAAATTTATACTGACTTTTATCTACCTGAATATTATGGATGATTTTTAATTTTTATATATTTTAAATTGCTCACAGCAAAATATGTCTGAACAATTGGTCTTTTCATCTATTACAATAATGAAACATTCCATTTTCTGATACCAAGGGACATATTTGAGGGGTGGGAAAGCATACATTTGTTTTTCCCTTTTATTAATGTTTTGCTGGAGGGCAAATGTCAATGAAGCCACTTTCATTTTTTTTTTCTTTTTCTTTTGACTCCTCTTGCTGGAAACTCCTATAGGGAAATTCTGCGCATGGGTTTCTTTGATGATTCCTTTTATTTTTATCCCCTGCTGTGACTTTGACAGTCAGACTGTCAGTAGGAGACAGAAATTTTAAAAAATGAAGCCTGAAAGAAATGTGATAGCCTCCTGCTGTGAATTTCGAAGATGACAGGGTTTTGTGGCTGGCTTCCTCTGGCCCACGACTGACAGGAGGCCTGGCACCAGGTCACAGTGCTAAGGGGAAGTAATGAGAACACATTCTCTCATGCCAGCTACCTAGAGGCCGTTGATGCACATGGCTCGCCCGAGTCGGTCTGAAACTCTGACGTTAAAAATTGCATGGCTGGTTCCAAACCACATTACTAGGAAAGAAGCCTGACAATGCTCTGTGTACAGGTTTCACGTAGCGAGCATAGAGGAAGTATTCATTAATGATAATAGCATGTAAACTTGCCTGTCACACCCTTGTACCAGCAAGAGTCTATAATCACTCAGTTTGTCTGTCTCTACTGTGTTCTTAAAAAGAAATGATGAAATCAGTGTGGTGGGTGTGACCTTCTTATTTTTCTGTAGAAAGGCATCTCCAGTGCAGCTGGGATTACAGTTCCAATAAGGAGGATCCTTAGGGCTATGCAGTAGTTAATAATATTTGTAATTAGGTAACGAAATAATTTCTTTTGCCTGTGTAAAAACTTCAGAGTGTAAATTTTCTTAAATCTTGAGAAATATGTAAGAATAAAATTACTTTAAATAGAAATGTGGAAGAATTAGCCTGTGATGGTTATAAAAGAGCCAAATTTGTTATCATTTTAAATACATACTATTTTTAGGTAAAATATGCCTAATTTTAAAAGTGTTTGGTTCATGCCGGAACCGGTTTGGCTCAGTGGATAGAGCGTCGGCCTGTGGACTGAAGGGTCCCGGGTTCGATTCCGGTCAAGGGCATGTACCTGGGTTGCGGGCACATCCCCAGTGGGAAATGTGCAGGAGGCAGCTGATCGATGTTTCTCTCTCATCAATGTTTCTAACTCTCTATCTCTCTCCCTTCCTCTCTGTAAAAAAATCAATAAAATATATTTAAAAAAAAGTGTTTGGTTCATAAGAATAATATATATGTCAATGTATGGTAGTCTATCTTGTTAATTTTTTTAGAAAGGTTTAAAAGTGTATTTGGAAAAGAGATTCTAGAATTTCACAAAATCACATAACACATTCATATATGTATATGATAAAAATAAAATGGAATGTTGTCCTTTGGATATTAAAATATTCAAAACAAAATTTTGAAATTGCAAAAATATATGTTCCACAAAAATGATGAAATGTTTCCTCTTACTAGTAAATATAATCTTTTTAGAGTTGGGATCTTCTATGCAAAGTTGGAGAGAACACAGTCCACACAAAATCACCCTCACTTCTAACATCAGTTGCAAGTTCAGAGATTTCCAAAACCACCTGCAGATACAAAAATTTGCTAGAAGGATTCACAGAATTCATTCAAAGCTCCTATACTCAGTCATAGTTTATAACTGCAAAATGATGCAGATTAAAATCAAACAAAAGAAGAGGGCATAGTAGAGTGCAGGAGAGTTCTAAACATAGAGCTTCTACTTGTCCTCTTCCATGTAGTCAATACAGTGTTATACTCCCAATATCAATGTGTTACAATACACACAGAGTACTGCAACCCAAGGCTACTCACCAAAGTTTGATGTCCAGAGTTTTAATGGGGGCTCCGTCAGGTCGGCATGATTGATTTCCCACGTGATTGATCTCGGTCTGCATCCCTCAGACATCAACTGATACCAGGAGACTCATCCTAAATTGTTAAGTTGTTGGTGTGGCTCAGAGCCCCTACTCTAAATTACATTGTAACTCTCTGGTTGACCCACGGCCCCCAAGCAAACATACTGTCATTGAGCCTGACATTACAAAGGTTTAGAGATAAGCGTTAGGAACTGAAGGCAAAGCCCAGATTTCATTTAGGGTAATGTTAAATTCTTTACCAAAGGACTTTATAAGTATATGACTATGTTGCTTCTGCCTTACTTTTTTAGAAAGTCAGCTATACCTAAAATTATCTATAAAATAAACATAAGGAAAAAAGTCACTACTATATCCATAGCTCAGAACAAAGTATATTAGTGTATATTAGTATATTCAGAGAATTGATTCATTGTTTTTCTTACTATATAAGTTATTCCAGTTCATGAATAATATATATATATATACATATTAGATTTTGTCAAGATGATGGAAAATCTCCTTAAAGAGTTCTGTGAATTTAACTCTCATCTTTTTTTTAAAAAGTACAGATATGTTAAATTCTGACATAATTTATTCTTATAAGAAGTCAATATTTCCCTCTTAGGTTATGATGAACTTTGGTGTAGAAGCAATAAAGTAATTATGTTTTCTACTAGTGTTAAGAAAATCCTTTCTAATAAAAGAGAAACATGATAATTGGCATACGACCGCTACCCTTCCCATTGGCTAATCAGGGAGATATGCAAATTAACTGCCAGCCAAGATGGCGGCCAGCAGCCAGGCAGCTTGAAACTAACATGAGGCTTGCTTGCTTCAGTACGGAGGAAACAAACGTTCCCCGCCTTGCAGGCCTCTGAGCCTGCAAAATCCTTTCTAATAAAAGAGAAACATGATAATTGGCATACGACCGCTACCCTTCCCATTGGCTAATCAGGGAGATATGCAAATTAACTGCCAGCCAAGATGGCGGCCAGCAGCCAGGCAGCTTGAAACTAACATGAGGCTTGCTTGCTTCAGTACGGAGGAAACAAACGTTCCCCGCCTTGCAGGCCTCTGAGCCTGCAGTTTGAAACATTTTAACAAAAATAGAAGCTAAAAAAAACCCAGAAACCAGCTTTCAGCGAGCTGGGATCTCAGAGCTGGAGTCAGAGCTGGAGTTAT
>NW_006288435.1:745947-754261 GCF_000327345.1 Myotis davidii
GGTCTCATTTCTGTGTATGACAGGGGGTGGCGCCCCAACTCCCCAATTGGCTGCTCTGAGCCAGACCACAGGCTGCACCTAGAGATTGGGCCTGCCCTCTGCCACCTGGGAGCAGGCCTAAGCCAGCAGGTCGTTATCTCCCGAGGGGTCCCAGACTGCAAGAGGGCACAGTCCGGGATGAGGGACCCTCACTTCTTCCTGAGTGCACAAATTTTTGTGCACAGGGCCTCTAGTATAATATAATAAGAAATAGTCTCCTGCTCCAATTAAAAATTTGACCCATGGACTAAATAAAAGCATAGAAACTTTTATGAAAACAGTTATGATTTGAATGGAATTTTCACTACCAACTTCTAATTCTGGCCTTCACTATGGGCTTCTTGTGAATTTGCACCTCTTGTAAGTTGCCTTTAGTTTGAACTATCTTTTTAAGGATGTTTGTATAGTTAATAGTTTGGATGGAAGCGATAGTTTCTCCCTCTCTCTAGCAAAGAGCAGGTTTACTGCCCAGTATAATAAAGTTAATGTTTCACTCTGGGGCAAATTTTGGTACCCTTACTGCCTTATGTAGAAGATTCAGTTTCCTCTTTTGTGATGTAGCCGACTGAATATGCATATTTGACTTATCTTAGTGGGAATTGGGGCTTAGGGAACCAACACAAATACTGATATCTGCATACCCCTAGCTGTAATTAATGAAGTATTTTTTCTCTGATCCAGGAGTCTCTTGTCTTCTGCTAGTACTCATGAAATTGTGTTAGACTAATATGTAAGCTTGCAAGTAGAATAAAACTCAGCCCCTTCAGTTTTTGACACTTCCTCTTCTGTCATAAAAATGTTTCCTTTTAGTCTCCTCTAATTTCCGACCTCTAATGCATCATAATATACCACCATATGATCCTTCTCTCTAAAGTCTACCTTTTGCCTACCCTTTTCTTATTGAGTTAAGTGCAAACTTTAATTCACTAACTCATTCATCTATCAAACTTTTAATGCATTCACTACCTACTTTAAAGCACCGGAAATAAAAGATGGGCAAGCTAGTCATGCAACTGGCCCCCATGAGCCACGTATGCAATGCTTTAAGCTGGAACTCTTCATTCAGTATGTGTCTGATGTTCCCTCCCTTTCTTATTTAACACTGTATTCTTCAAAGAATCTATGCTCCACCAACCTGGATTAAGTCCCAAAATAGGTCCTATGATTATCAAACCCAAAGCCTTTGATCATTTCTATACCTAAAAGACAGTCCTTCTGGATCCTATTATCAGCCAGTCTATGCTCTATAACCATTTTTACATTATACTTTCTATTTTTTAATTGTAAAATCCACTTCAAAGTGGTTTTTTTCATTTGTCTCTTTTCATATAACATTCACTTATACTGTAATCATTAGACCCATTCCTTTATCGTGTGCCAGATGATGCCTCCTTGAGGAAGCATAAAATATCCTGTATATCTTTTATGTCTTTCAGTGCTTTATCCTTGGTAGGTGTTCAATAAAATTGGAATGAATAAGAGAGTAAATATAGATATGAGAAATACACAAAGCCTCATAAGCAAATTTAAAAATTTTCTTTAACTACCATCATCTGCCAGTCAAATGCAATTGATAGATTGGCTTTTTTCCTTCAGACCTGAGTTTAGCACTGTCTGGGCCTTCCTTATTGGCCTCATTTTTAAGAAATAGATAAAGATTGTAATTAGGTTTCGTGCCTTAGTAAGAAGTTTCAGACCTCCTGATAGGTAATAAATAACCTGAAACAAATACAGAAAATCGTTGCATGAAAAATTTTATGCTAAAAATGATTTTCATTTTTAATGAACATAATAACTCTGGCATTATTACTATAAATTATATTAACATTCTATAATTAATTTATAATATTGTTAATCAACACTAAGTTTTCATAAAATAAAATAATCATATAACAATATTATATAATCATTTTTTTAATAATAAAATGTATAGAATGCCTACTATGTGTTAGGCTTCAATAAATAGATTACATTATTATTTCAATTGGTAATGTGGCAAGATAAATTAAAGTCTATAAGATATTAAGTAACTTGCCTAGGGACATAAGTAATCTTGAATATTAATGACCATCGTGATTGAAAAGCAAGATATCAAAAATCAGACTTTATTTGAGGATTATGCTCCTGTATAAAGGCTGTGTTTTACTAAGTGTAATCCTTGACAAGAGAAGCAGAAAAGAGTTATACTAACAGTGTTTAGGGTTGTTTCTCCCAAGGTTTATAAAATCAGGGAAGGGAAATAATAATGGAGTTTGTATTAGCAGGTAGATACAAAATTGAATATTGCAATAACTCTCAACAGCTCTTTAAACCTCTTTATCATTTTATAATAAAAGTGAGTTATATAAAATAGCTGACTAGAGTAAAACCAACTCCCAAATTCATGATCTAGTTCATTCACTCATCCTTGAAGAATAATATATATATGAAATACTTTAATAAGTAATTTTGAATACTTGAACAGGAAGTCTAAAATGTTATAGAACTAATATTAAGAATGAATAGAGGAACAAAATTAGGATGTTGTTATCTCTATTCTTGACTAAGGAAAGACAATATATGTTGAACAATATATAAAAGTAGACTTTTCATATTACCTTGACCAGTGATTCAATATTTACCCAATATCTGTTCTCCCTTACTTCAGTTTGCTGCACAACTAATGGTTTCTTAAAGCTAACAATGAGAATGGTTTTAATGATTAGTTCTTTTCAACCCGTATGATTACTTCATTGCCCATTTCTGTCCCTCTACAATTATAAGGCAATAAGAAGGCAAGCTGATTCAGTGTCTTTTTTTCCTCAAGTGAGACAAAGGGAAGGCGTACTGGAATTGAGATACAAAACCATGCTTAGATAGCATCTTCTTCAATATTTTCTATTATATTCTATTAATGCTTCACCTGCCTTGTATTGTATGGTGCTACCAAGATGTTTAGATACTCTACCAGTGAAAAGAGTACATTATCACCTAATCTGAGAGTCTAAATAGATACAGGTATCAGTCACCTCTGTTAAAGACATAATAAAATTTTAATGAACTCTAGAATACAAAGAGGATTAAGTTTATTAATATAGCATATAGCTATAACCCTGCCAATTTGTTAGTTATTTTAAATATCCATTATATACATCTTTTATAATAAAGAGTTGATGCATGTATTTTCTAAGATCAGAATCAAGATGTAGCTTTAATATATTACTAGAGGCCCAGTGCACGAATTTCATGCATGGGGGGAGGGTCCCCTCAGCCTAGCCTGCACCCTCTCCAATCCAGGACACCTCAGGAGATGTCCAACTGCCAGTTTAGGCCTGATCCCAGCAGTTGGACATCCCTCTCACAATCCTGGAACACTGGCTCCTAATTGCTCACCTGCCTGCCTGCCTGGTTGCCTCTAACTGCCCGCCCCTGCCAGCCTGATGGCCCCTCACTGCCTCTGTGTGCCAGCCTGATCACCCCTAACTGCCCCCTCCCTGCTGGCCTGGTTACTCCTAAATTCCCCCTGACACCAGCCTGGTCACCTCTTAACTGCCCCCTCTGCTGGCCTGGTCACCCCCAACTGCCCCCCTTGCCGGCTTGGTCATGCCCAGCAGCACCCCCTGGCCATCCTGGTCACTCCTAATTGCCCCCCCCCCTGCCAGCCTGTTTGCCTTTTACTGCCCCCTGGCTGGCCTGGTTGCCCCCAATTGCCCTCCTCTGCAGGCCATCTTGTGACAGCCATTGCTTGTTCAATTGTTTGGTCGACCCCCTTTGCCAGCCTGGTCATAGGCAACCATCTTGTGAGGGCATGAGGGTTAATTTGCATATTACCCTTTATTATATAGGATAGTTTTTCTTCATAGTGCTTGACAAGTATTAAATAACTGATCAGAAGTAAAATTTTGGCCTGGTCAATATGACTCAGTGGTTGAGCGTTGACTTATGAACCAGGAGGTCACGGTTCAATTCCCAGGCAGAGCACATACCAGGCTGTGGGCTGGATCCCCACTAGGGGGTATGCAGGTTATCAATGATTCTCTTTCATCATTGATGTTTCGATCTCTCTCTCCCTCTCTCTTCCTCTCTCTGAAACAATAAAAACATATTTTTTAAAAAACAAATATAATTTTGGACAATAAAATGATTGCATGAATAGTTTAACCACAAAAATAAAATACTCCATCCCTTCCATTTCATTCAGTATAATAAAGTTAATCCTTGTCATTATTCATCCTTCTCTTTTCAAAATGATTATTATTAATATTGAAGCAAAGTGGTTCCTTTAAAAAGTTTTCTGAATACAACATGAATCAATTTCAAAAAGATTGTAAAATGCACATTTTAGACAATGCCCACTTTTAAGCATAATTGGTATTTGATGAATCTTTGTTGAATACAAATATCAGTAGTATAGTTCAAAGGGATGGGGGCCAAAATTGTGTAAAGAGTGATTTTGTGGGGATTTTTTCTTAAAATTTCTGGGAGAATTGATATCTAATAAAATTCTCGTGATATTTCTTTATATCTACATTCTGAGTATCTGTGCCTTGTGAAATTGTATCATATTATATAGAACCAACTCTGGACCTAGAAGCTATACTGCTCATGACCAAAACTAACTTTCTCCTGACTGCAGCAGAAATTCCAATAGGGTCACTGATGGTCCCTAAAAATGTTTGCAAACTTAACCTAGTGAATTTTAGTATAGTATCTCAGAAAGTTATACCACTATTTTTTTTTCTTCTAATAGGATTTATAAATTAATCTAAACACAGAATGAAAATTATATTAAACTGTGATTTAAACCTATTTGCTTTAGTTATGAAACACATAAAAAGACTGAAATATAATTGGATTATTTTATTGTAAAAATACTAAAAGTATAATGGCTGTATTCTCTTACAGAAGCTGTGTTTGTTTTTAGAAGAATAATATACATTTGAACAGGGATTATTTTTCATTGTAGGATATTCATTATATTGTTAAATTGATCAAAGTGCAGTTAAAACATAATGTTCCAACACATGGAAAATTATTTAAGCTTTGATGGAAGTGATCAGGGCATTGATACATCTAAATTATCACACTAGAAAAATATGTTTATCTCTTTTCTCTAAGAAATGAAAATGAGGTTTTAATTTTTATTTTTTTCTATGTATATTTGTGCTTTTAAGTTTTTTATTTCTTGTTAAATAAACCTGTAACATTTAGAGTAATACACTGATTACTATTATGCACCTGTTTGACCAGATTTTATGAAAATTTAACTCACTTTATTTTTTTGAAAAGGCTGGCTACACCTTCAAGAACAATCTCTATTGGGTATCCTCTAGCCTGGCAATTCAAGAGACATAATGTTGACATTACGTGCAGTGAAACATGTCAAAGCCATCTGAATTAGTTCAGCAATTGAACTAAAATATGCATTACTTATTCACACTATTAGACCACATATGAATATATAAATTAGATGGCTATGAAACCAATCTAGTGCTATACAGGATACAATTAAAATAGGGAGTATATTGCCGGACCGGTTTGGCTCAGTGGATAGAGCGTCGGCCTGCGGACTCAAGGGTCCCGGGTTTGATTCCGGTCAAGGGCATGTACCCTGGTTACGGGCACATCCCCAGTGGGGGACGTGCAGGAAGCAGCTGATCGATCTCTCACATCGATGTTTCTAACTCTATCCCTCTCCCTTCTTCTCTGTAAAAAATCAATAAAATATATTTAAAAAAATAAAATAGGGAGTATACAATGTTGTACTATTCTATATCATTTCTAGAGAATTTAATTTCAGCACTTGGAGATTTCAACATGATGGTTAATTTTTTAAATACCTAAAAGAAAAATGGAAGATTAGTTTTTTTCTAATTTTAGATACAGAATACTTAAGAATTAAGTAAAGACTTATTTTAAATGTTAAGAAAGGAAGTATTGCCTGGCCAGTGTATCTCAGTGGTTGAGTATTGTTCCATGAACCAGGTCAAGGTTCGAGGCTTGGTCAGACACATGCCTGGTTGCAGGCTCTATCCCCAGTGTGAGGCATGCAAGAGACAGCTAGCCAATTCTCTCTCATCATGGATGTTTCTATCTCTTCCTCTCCCTTCCTCTCTCTGAAACCAATATTAATGTCTTTTTTTTTTAAAAAAGCAGTATTGAGAAAGAAAATTCCAGCCTCTAATGCTATTCTGCATTAAATTACTGTCAGGTTCTCCTTTTTTCATTTTTTTTGTTTTTTGGTGTTTGTTTGTTTGTTTTGTTATAATTGAAGAATTTAAACTAAAACCTAAAAGACCTGAGTGGGATTTGTCTCTCTCCAGTATACTGTACCGAATCTTCTAGAAATAATTTCATTTCTCTGAGACACATTTTACTCATTGAAAAGAGAACATAATAGTGCCCTTCCCAAATAATTGGATAATTATAAATAAACTTCATAACAAATATGAAAATTGCTGAATTTAAAAATACTTTTGCTTTCCTAACAAAGTACCATAAATTTAGAAACTTAAAACAACAGAAATTTTTATCTCATAGTCTTTTTATGTCAATCATGCAGGTTGATTTGATTGGTTTCTCAGTTCTGGGTTTCATAGGGCTGTAACCAAGGTGTTGTCTGGGTTGAGTCTTACTGGGAAGTCTGAGCTTTCAAACTCATATATGTTGTTGGGAGGATGCAATTCCTTATGGTTGCACGACTGGCCAGGTAAGTGTCAGTTAGCAACCACATTTAATTCCTAGGGGACTCTCAGGTCTTTGCATGTTGGTCCCTGTGTCTCACAGCCAGCAATTGTATGTCATATCTTGCTCATTTCTGGATGATCTCTGACAGTCCCTTCTGCCACCTCTCTCGTCTACCTCTTTTACTCCAGTCTTTCTTCTGCTTCCAATTAGAGAAAGTTTCCTACTTTTAAGGGCTTCTGTGATTATATCAGGCCCAGCCAGATGGATGGATGATCCAGTATATTTTCCTTATCCTAAGCTCCATAATCTTAATTATATTTTCTAAGTTCCTTATCCTATACTAGAGGCCCAGAGCACAAAATTCGTGCATGTGGGGAGGGAGACCCTCAGCCTGGCCTGCACCCTCTCAAATCCGGGACCACTCAGGGGATGTCCGATTGCTGGTTTGGGGGATTGGGCGTAACCAGCAGTCAGACATACCTCTCACAATCCAGGACTTCTGGCTCCTAACAGCTTACCCGCCTGCCTGCCTCATTGCCCTAACCACTCTGCCTGCTTAGCTGATGCCTCAGTTTAACTGCTCCCCTGGCATCCTGATCACCCCTAACTGCTATCCCCTGCTGATCTATCACCCTAACTGCTCTCCTCTGCCGGCCTGATCGCCCCTAACCACCTCTGCCTCGGTTCCACCTCTGTGGCTTTGTCCGAAGGATGTCTGGAAGGTCGCCTGGAAGATGTCCAGTCTAATTAGGATATTATCCTTTTACTAGTATAGATTAGAGGCCCAGGACATGAAATTGTGTGGGTAGGGTCCCTGGGGCCTAGCTTCCTGTGATCAGGGCCATCTTCTGCCCATTCACCAGTCCCTAGGCTGAACACCACCTCTGCCACCAGGCAGCCAACAGGGATCACCAGCTCATCCCTGGCTGCTCGGGGGCTCAGGCCTGTGGGAAAGCAGGCACCAGAGACTTCACCTCTGTGAATGTGCACTGGGGAGGCCACTGATGGAACACACTGCCTACTTGGGGCAGCTCACGTGGGCACCACCACCGCAGCTGCTGCCTCTGCCGCTGCCACTGCTGCTGGGCTTGTGGTGCTGATGGACACTGCAAGGCGTGCCCACAACCTACCTACCCTGGTGTGAGCGGCCACGAGCAGGCAGCACATTCCATCAGCAGCCATCCCAGTGCACACACATGAAGGTGAAGTCGCTGGTGCCTCCTTTCCCATAGGCCTGAGCCCCCGAGCATCTGGGGATGAGCTGGTGATCCCAACGGCCTAAGACCCAGCCCAGTCCCCCTACCACCCACCCCAAATCCCCCATTCACCATCACTGATCCATTGGAGCCTGCGGGTTGGGGGCAGGGACCAAGAGGTCAGCCATTCAGCCTGCTCACCCTGCCCCACTTGCGGGCCATTGTGGAGGGACTGAGAGGTGCTCATTGCACCTCATGGGGACTGGTAGTTTCCTTGTCACAGTCATCATGAACACTGGCTTTTTATATATCCTATCTAATAATAGACAAAGATTGAAATTAACCGTACCTCTGCTACGCTTCCCATTGGCTAATCAGCGAGATATGCAAATTAACTGCCAACAAAGATGACA
>NW_006288435.1:755903-756895 GCF_000327345.1 Myotis davidii
GGTTCCACCTCTGTGGCTTTGTCCGAAGGATGTCTGGAAGGTCGCCTGGAAGATGTCCAGTCTAATTAGGATATTATCCTTTTACTAGTATAGATTAGAGGCCCAGGACATGAAATTGTGTGGGTAGGGTCCCTGGGGCCTAGCTTCCTGTGATCAGGGCCATCTTCTGCCGTTCACCAGTCCCTAGGCTGAACACCACCTCTGCCACCAGGCAGCCAACAGGGATCACCAGCTCATCCCTGGCTGCTCGGGGGCTCAGGCCTGTGGGAAAGCAGGCACCAGAGACTTCACCTCTGTGAATGTGCACTGGGGAGGCCACTGATGGAACACACTGCCTACTTGGGGCAGCTCACGTGGGCACCACCACCGCAGCTGCTGCCTCTGCCGCTGCCACTGCTGCTGGGCTTATGGTGCTGATGGACACTGCAAGGCGTGCCCACAACCTACCTACTCTGGTGTGAGCGGCCACGAGCAGGCAGCACATTCCATCAGCAGCCAGCCCAGTGCACACACATGAAGGTGAAGTCGCTGGTGCCTCCTTTCCCATAGGCCTGAGCCCCCGAGCATCTGGGGATGAGCTGGTGATCCCAACGGCCTAAGACCCAGCCCAGTCCCCCTACCACCCACCCCAAATCCCCCATTCACCATCACTGATCCATTGGAGCCTGCGGGTTGGGGGCAGGGACCAAGAGGTCAGCCATTCAGCCTGCTCACCCTGCCCCACTTGCGGGCCATTGTGGAGGGACTGAGAGGTGCTCATTGCACCTCATGGGGACTGGTAGTTTCCTTGTCACAGTCATCATGAACACTGGCTTTTTATATATCCTATCTAATAATAGACAAAGATTGAAATTAACCGTACCTCTGCTACGCTTCCCATTGGCTAATCAGCGAGATATGCAAATTAACTGCCAACAAAGATGACAGCCAGCAGCCAAGCAGCTGAAGCGAGCAGGAGGCTTGCTTGCTCCAGTGATGGAGGAAGCCAAGCT
>NW_006288435.1:757110-772522 GCF_000327345.1 Myotis davidii
TGAAAAGCAGGGGTGACAGCAGTGGTGGTGGGAGACTCTCCTGCCTCTTCAGCAGCACTAAGGATGTCCGACTGCAGCTTAGGTCGGCTCCTCGCTGGCAAGTGAACATTCCCCGAGGGCTTCCGGGCTACCAGAAGGATGTCTGATTGCCAGCTTAGGCCCAATCCCCCGGGGAGCAGACCTAAGCCAGCATGTGGTCATCCCTCAAGGGGTCCCAGACTGCGAGAGGGCACAGGCCAGGCTGAGGGGTCTCCCCCGCCGAGTGCACAAATTTCTGTGCACTGGGCCTCTAGTATAGATAATAAAAGGCTAATATGCAAATAGACTGAATGGTGGAAAACCAGAACAACCAAACAACCAGTTGCCCTGATGTGCACTGACCACCAGGGGACATGTCTGGAACATGGCAGGCTTTGGCCGCGGCGGGATGGTGGAGCAGGTAATCAGGGGTGCCAGACTAAGGTGTGGCGCCCGCTGCTGTCATCATGGCGAACCTTTGGTGGTTACTGAAAATTCTTTGCTTTCACATGCCACAGTCTTGCCTGGCATTAGCACCTACTGCCAGCGCTAGCCCTGCTGGCATCTGCAGCCAGTGCTGGAGTTGCCCCTTGCACCCACTGCCCGTTCCCGGCGCCAGTCCCAATCACTCAGTGCCATCAGCGGATACGAGTGTAAGCTGCCAACCCTGATCGCCCTTGAGGGCTTCTCCACCTCCCCCTGCTCCTGAGGGGCAATCAGGACAGCAGCCACCACTCACACCTGCTGATGGCACCAGCCCCACTTACACCTGCTGCTGGCACTGGCCCCAATTGCTCCTCACTGTCAATGGGTGTGAGCGGGGCTGGTGCTATCAGTGTGTGGGAGCAGTGCAACAGGAGTGGGGTTTCCAGCAGACAGAGGACCAAGGGCCATGGCAGGAGAGGCCAAGATGGGGCATAGAGGATGGGCCAAGACCTGCCCCTGTGCCTACCGCAGTTTTGTGGCCCACAGTTCCTTTCAAGGTGCACGAATTCATGCACTGGGCCCCTAGCATTATATAAGGTGACTTATTCACAAATTCCAAGGATTAGGACATCAATATCTTTGAGATGCCATTGTTCTGCCTACCACATACTGTAGTATAAATGTGAAGTTATGTGATTAACTCTGACTAGAAATAGGAGAATGAGCTTTGGAAATTTAAATACTTTTGATCAAAGTCAAGGGAAATATTAATGTTTCTGAAGTAACTAAATTTCTTTTAATTAGACATGAGTTTGACAAAAATTCTGATCAGAATGCTGGAGGAAAGGGGACTTGAGGGGGAAATGGCCACAGTTGAAGCAGATTCCATGCGGAAGACTAATTATTAACATTTTAGCTACAAATAAATATACACAGGTTTTAACTGCCCAGATACACTTTTAAAAAATATTTTTTTAAAATATTTTCAATGCTTGGTTAAGAATCTGTGGATCAGGGAGACATGCTATAAGTAATATTTTTTTGTGGCATCAAACCTATATTAGGATTTGGCCCAGGTAGTTGCCACCCCTAACTCATACCCCGTTCAAGGGTCAGCTGTACTTAACAAAATTTCCTCCAAAATGTAATTGAGTAAAATCAGTGTTAATTAAGGCAGTGGATGTGAATATGTTGTGTATTGTAGGTAATTATTTACTTTAAATAACAGAGCTATTTATCCAAATTTAAAACAACCTTGATTAATGTGTGGTCAAAGGTTTTAGAACAGAGTGTCACAGGTATAATGAAATGAAATATTAATAAAAATCATTTATTAGCCAATGTATGTCATAACTAAAACTATAGATATGCACTATGACACAAGTAAGTTTTGTGTCATAAGTGCACATATATATGTATGTGTCCCTCCCACTCTCTTAAAAAATCAATGGAAAAAATATTATTGGGTGAGGGTTAACAAAACAAAACAAAAGAACATTGCTTATTTTACTCTTAGTTGTTTTAAATGCCAGTTTAATACTTTTCTATTTGAGGAAGGAACTAAGTTGGACCATTTACATATTGGTATTCCAGTGTTTTAAAACATAGTCCTATTCTGATACACATTTGAAATATACTTTTTTTTTGGGGGGGGGGACACACATGGGGAGGTGAGTTATGGTAAAGGAAGAACTTACCTAAAAAAAATTATAAAGAAATCACTATGTGCTTGATACTTAATGTAGCAATTTTTAGAGTTACCACTATTCTTGTGTAAAAAGTTGAGTTTCATATTGAGGAAGAGTAGAGTTTTGAAGTATAAAATGTTATATTGTTGCAATGGATCTGAGTGACTCAGCATCCATGATGTAACCTTACAATTTATAGAGAAAATATTAAGGTTTAGAGTATTCAGTAGGTTTTGCAGTCTTATTCAGTTTAACTTTATATTGTCATAAATATATCACCAAAAGATTAGGAAATTACTAAAGATTGTGAATGTTGAGAAATTATAAACTCTTTTATTTTATTTATTTATTTTGCAGATAATACCTATTTTAAGTACTATGGGTAGGTATAGAGTGAATTTCCAGAGGTTGTTTCTGTGGTGTTTGTTTCATTTTCTTTTGGTATAATTTCCTAAAAGTGCCCATGTACACCTTAAATACCATTTTATTAAGCAATATATATATATGAAACATGCAAATTGGTGTCACTCCACCAGCCAATCAGAGCGACTATGCAAATTAACCCAACAAATATGGAGGTTAATTTACATATGCAGGCGTGGAGTGAAGACTGAAGACTGAAGAGTCTTGGCTTCTTCGCTGTGGCTGGACCAAAGGCCTGGGTCCTGGGTGCTGGGGGAAAACCGATGCCGGCAATCAGGGGAAGGAAGGCCTATTGTGTGAATCTTCCTGCAATGGGCTTCTAGTATATATATAAATATTCAACAATATATTTAAATCCCTGAGTTTACTAAGTCCATGCTTAGTAAACACCATTACAGACATACCCAGAATAATATTGGGCTAAACAATGGGTCACCTCATGGCCCATGCAAATTGAAACATAAAGTTAACCATCACTTGTCAACTTGGTACCCATGAGTAGTTCCTTAAACTGTACTTAATCTCAAAGTAAAGACAATACCAGGTCAGAGTTCCATCTAACATTCTTCATACATCTAAAAGCACGCTACTTTTCCCCTAGGATGGGATGTAAAGTTTTGAGTAATATTTACTCTTCTCCTTGATATCTTATATCTTAACTAGAGGCCTGGTGCATGAAACTCATGCACAGAAGGGGGGTCCCTTAGCCCAGCCTTCACCCTCTCCAATCCAGGACCCCTTGGGGGGATGCTGACTACTGGTTTAGGCCTGGTCCTGTAGGGCCTAAACCGGCAGTTGGACACCCCTCTCTTGCAATCCAGGACTGCTAGCTCCTAACCGCTCACTTGCCTGCCTGCCTGATCACTCCTAACCACTCTGCCTGCTAGCCTGATCACCCCTAACTGCTCTCCCCTACCACCCTGATCGCCCCTAACTGCTCTCCCCTGCTGGCCTAATCACCCCTAACTGCTCTCCCCTGCCAGCCTGATCACCCCTAACCACCTCTACCTCAGCCCCCACCACTGTAGCTTTGTTCAGAAGGATGTTTGGAAGGATGCCCAGAAGATGTCTGGTCTAATTAGCATATTACCCTTTTATTAGTATAGATATGATGATGTAAAAGTCAACATCTAAAATAATAAAAGCATAATATGCTAATTAGACCAGATGTCCTCCAGACATCCTTCTGGATGAAGCCAGGGCTGCAGCTGCAGGATCCAGGAAGCCACTGTGGCTGTGAGAAAGTGATCGAGACTGTAGCCCATGGCTGCAAGGGAGGGATCCAGGCAGCCGCTGCAGCTGCAAAGGTCCACTGTTGCACGAATTTCGTGCATTGGACCTCTAGTATTTTATAAGAGAATAGAAGAGAAAAGAAAACAAAGATATTTGTTATACAGAAATATTTATAACAAAATAATGAGGAAATACTCATGACAATTATGGTCTTTATTTCTATAACTGGTCACATAGTGATAGCTGGTATTTTAACTTCTTCAATTACCCATTCTATATTCCCTTTGCCTTTAGCAAGCACCTTAACTGGTCATGGTAGTTTACCTGGTGGAATGGCCCAAACTTTCCTTCTAGGCTATCAGTAGTCCTGCCTGGATGGGGTTGTTGTAGTTTTCCATTGTTGTTAATCACAAAGCATGATAATACAAAGAGACACACAGAAGGATTTCCTGTGTCACAAACATACTCTTCCCTACCTCCATGGTGGAACAGTGTCTAAATTCTTCTTGGTAGTCAGGATCTGTCACCCAGTCAGAACAGTAACTTCCTTCTTTGTTGATTCAGAGTCATAAGGAGCCCAAAGTGGCTGGATCCTTGTCTTAAGTTTCAGTTCAATGGAATCACCATTTTGTGTTTAGATGGAAGCATTCCTTGCTTTGGAACTAAGACTTCTGGGCCAGCAGAGCATCAGATCGTGGGAATAGGAAACAAACATTTTGTTAGTGGGTCACTAGAGGAAATAGTGAGTGGTGTTACTCTAATTTCCACCCTTAGATTCCTGGACTCATGAATTCTGGCTATGGGAAAAAAGCACCATATATTGGATGCTGAATCACAACATATACACTCTACTGGAGAATCTTGCCTTAGCCTTACAAGGTATTGCCATCTAGGTGACACTGAACTGAATTGCCAAAAGGCAATTCCACTGTTTCATCAATCCACCAGCTTCCGCATGGTGGGGAATATGTTAAGACCAGTGAGTTCTATGATCATGAGTTATCACCATACCTCTTTTGCTGTGAAATGAGTTCTTTGACCAGAAACAATATTTTGTGGAACGCTATGATGGAGGATAAAGCATTCTGTAAGTCCACAAATGGTACTTCTGGCAGAATCATTGTGTTCAGAGAAGGCTAATCCATATTTAGAGTCTAATCCATGTTCTTACTGTCTGTTCCAGTAAGGACAAAAAGCTGCCTCTTCCACAGTAGAAGCTGTCCAATGTAATCAACCTGCTATCAGGTTGCTGGCTGATCACCTCAGGGAATGGTGTCATAACACCTTGTTGGTCTTCGCTCCTGACAGATTGGGCACTCAGCAGTTGTTAGAAAGTATGGCCTTGGTGAGTGGAAGTCAATGATGCTGAGCCCAAGCATAACCTTCATCTCTGCCACCGTGACCACCTTGTTTGTAAGTCCATTGAACAGTGATACAGGTAGCTGGGGAAAGAGGCTGACTGGTATACACAGAATGGATAATCCCATTCCCTTGATTTTTAAAATCCTCCTTTGCTGAGGTCACCTTTTGGTGCACATTTACATGTGATGCAAATATCTTCTCTCTTTCTTCCTCCCTCCCCATTCAGAGAGGTCCATCAACATTACCTCTTCCCAGATTAGTTTGTCACCAATTTTCCAATATCTCTCTTCCAAGTCCCTGACTATCCAGTTAAAACATTTGCCATAGCCTGTGAATCACACATTTGGCCACTTCTCCTTCCAAGCAAAATGAAAAGGCAGGTACACTGCTTGAAGTTCTTCCCAGGGGCAGGGCCCTCCAAGACTGTATTCTTTACCACTGTCCTTTAGGGATGGCCCAGGAAGGTTCTGTAGTGCTGTCGCTGCCCATTTGGGGATGGTGCCTACATTTTGTGCAGAAACATCTGAAAACCGTCTTGAGTCTTTTCTTCCTCTGTCAACTGATTGTAGGGAACTCTCACTGGGCCCTGGGTGCAGGCTGAGAGAGAGAGAGAAGGCAATGCGCCAGGAGTGGGAACCATTAGCATTTGGGTCACTTCTTCAGGTAACTTATACATTTAGGGCCTATCCACATGCTCTTGTGTGTCAGACAACACCCAGTTCATGATAGGCAGCTCAGATCACATGGTAACACGATGGTTCATAATTAAACATTCTGTCTGTAATAAGGCCTAGTAGCAGTCTAAGAGCCGTTTCTCAAAGAGGGAGTGTTATTTACAGAGGATGGCAGGACTTGCTCCCAAAGGGCCTGAATTGAGCCTTCCAGAGGCTCCAAACAGCATCCTTCAAGGCACCATTGGAATATGGCCCAAGTGGTAGAACAAGTTACACAGTAGCCTGTACCTGTTTCTTTTCCTGTTCCTGGCTCTACTCAAAATGAGCAACGTTGGGGTTATTTGGTAAATGGGCTGGAGTAACACACCCAAATGAGGAATGTGTTGCCTCCCAAACCACAAGGCCTACTAGATATTATGCCTTTTTTTAGGTTGTAGGTGGAACCAAATGCAAGAATTTACCCTTTACCTTAGAAGGCCATCTCTTGACTTTGCCCACAACACTAGATCCCCAGAAATATCGAGAGTATTTACAACATCTTGCTCACTAGGTCCAATTAGTATAATGCCATTGATGAAATGGACCAGCTTGATATCTTGTGAAGGGAAACTATCAAGATTACTGAAAACTAAATTATAATGGTGTTTTACTGGCCCTTCCAGCTGCAAGCTAACTGCTTCTAGTGGTCCTTTTTGACAGAGAAGCAGAAAAAGGGCATTTGACATACCAGGTACTAGGGGATGTACTAATTTGCTCTGGCAATGAAACTACATCTGGCATATCAGCAGCAATTGGAATTATCACCTGGTTAAATTTATGCTAATCCACTGTCATACTCCAAGATCCATCTGTCTTATGTAGGCTAAATAGGAAAATTGAATGGGGATGTGGTCGGAATCATGACCCCTGAGTTTTTCAAGTCCTTAATTGTGGTACTAATCCCTACAATCCCTACAGGAATGCATTATTACTTTTGGTTTACTAATTCTCTATTAGAGGCAGTTCTAGGGCCTTCCATTTGAGTTTCCTGCCATAAGAGTCAGAAAACCATTGTGGGTATTGGGCCAGCTGTAAGGTACATGTGTTCTAATTATGCATTCCAAAAATGGAAAAATAATCACAGAATGGGTTTGGACACCCACTGAGCCCTGAGATGGACCTGAGTACTGAGCATCTGACCTCCATAACCTATTCTGATGAGTGACCCACAAATGATGTTTTGGGTTGTTTGGAATTAATTTCAATCCATTGCCAATGTCCAGTAGTTCCCGTAAGGTCTGATTGTATCAATTTCCCCAATGCACATTTACTGTGATAAAAGGTTCTAGATCCCTTAGGAAAGGTCTGGGAGAAATATTAACAATATAAATTTTTGACAGTGAACCAGGATCCTTCCTTAAGGGCATCTGTCCACCTCTTCATTCAAGGGCTTCTGGGTCTATAAAATGACTCAAGTCTAAGGTCTGAGAATTAATTGAGAGGCCATGATTTTTTTTTTTATGGGGAGGCTAGACTTTTGTTCATTTGACCAAGAACATTTTTGCTTATACACATCAAGGAGGAATTCAGTAGGCTTTCTATCTGTTTCCCTTCCAGGAACACCTTGATCAGCTAGCCAACACCGTAGGTCTGTGAGTCACACTATTCTAATTGCTGCTTTGCCTCTGCTGTCCATTATGGTAACTCCTCAAATCTTGCCTTGGGGGTTGAGTGCCACCACTGGGCCCCTACAACCAAAGGATCCAGTTATTTCTATTGCATTTACATTTCCCAATTCAGTGACTGCAGTCTCCACTGTGAGGTTTGGCCTACAGAACAGAGAGATCATAGAGCATTTTAAAGGTTGTTGTGACTCCCTTAGAATTTATTATATTATGATGAAAGAGGTATGTCTTCCAGACCCTCCTATTGTGGGTAAGTCTTAAATGACAAATCCATTTCAACATTCTAGTTTCCTGATACTAAGCCCTTGAATCCCTCCCTTTATATTAAACCAAGGGAAGTCCGGCATTTATAGCATGCTCACTGTGGGCCCGCTGTTGGTCTGTATTTCAGCTAACCAATCAACCAAACAGTTAGAGCCTCTGCAACTTCCCAAAATGTAACATTAAATTCAGAATCTCTGCTTATTAAGTCAAACTCTTAATATCCATTCCTACACATGTTCCCCAGACTTCTGTCTATATAATTAGAAAACTCAAGTAGTTCTTTTGGAATGAAGCCCACCTCCTCATCAGTCATACTTTGTACCTCACATTTAGGGGCCTTCTGGGACATGAGTAGAGATATAGGTCTAGAAACGGAGAGATGGTGGGGGTGTGTCCTGAGGAGCCAGCACTGTGTTATACAGCAGCTACCTTTGGGGAGGCTATTATAGCTTCCCCAGGCAATGCAGGGTTAATTCTTTCAAATAAGGGTGGAGAGGATACTCCTAAAGGAGGTGGAGAGGCCTTTCCCACTGTAAATAGGATTCATGAGGATTTAGATGTCCCCAGCTTTATCAGGGTCTTCTTCAATCAGTGCCCTTACTTTAAAAGTAAACACCCGTCAAGGCTAGCTTAACTTGCACTGTAATTCAGCCAGCCACAGGATGAGATTCTGCATTTGATTTTCAGCAATCTCAGCCCTGTGGGCAGAGGAGAGAGTTTCCAAGGGCACACACAGAAGCTTTCAGGTCATTTAAGAGGCCGTTGAGCTGGAAATTTGAATCCCTGAAGTCATCCTTTTCTTTCCCATTTTGTTTAGCAACAGTAGGAGCACTAGCCAATATCATCATACTTGTTAGTTTGCCCAAAATATTCAAAGTATTATAAACACAACCACTAGATCCTTGTTTCTTATAAGTGATTGATTAGGAGTATCCAATGGAGATATTTTGTACATTTTCATTGCTAAATAGTGCCATAGAGAATCAATGCTCCTTTTTACCACTGCAAATAGAGTACGTAATTAGCATTGTTAAATCTAACAAAATCATCTTTTGGGTCCATATGTTCCCACAGATGGCCATTTTAGACATAAATGTAGGCATTAGTAGTGGTTCAAATAACTAGTACCTCTTATAGATCTCATTTTAGGAACTACACATTGTATGGTAATTCAAACTTATTTTGTTTCTTTGTTTTCTTTATAAACATGTCATACATTTTAATACAAATTTTGAATGTAGTATAATAAGTGATACCTATCCTATTTTTTAATTTAACATTTCCATTAAAATCCATAACTCTACATATGCATTATTTTCATGGTAGCTCTGACCTGAAACTGATATTTAACATATTAAGTAAAATGTCTTTTTTGACAAACATCACTGAAATCCACATATTTTTTATATTAATAAACAAATAAATATACTTGCACCAGTTAAGATGTCTACCATTTTAACTGAATTTTGCCACTTAGAACATTAATGGGAATAGCATAACTTCATACACTTTTTTTAGACATTGAAATGTGTCTATTAACAGTAATTTGGTTAGCATCCTTTTGGGCCAAACAACATTGAAGGCCTCTTATAAGGTGAGCCCAGTTCCATATAGAAGTTGCAATGCTAGGTTGTTGCTTCTCAGGACTCCCTTTCATTAGGGCATGGCATGATGTAGGTTTGCAAATGAGAGGGACCGATAAGAACTTTGAATATTCTTTCTGTTGATAAGTACGGGCAACTATGGCAGCTACATCTGATTTCCAGAGAGAGCAGAAGCAGCAATTTTGTTGGCAGTATCTAGTGACCCGTGTTGGTGGTGCTGGTGTTTCATTTAACACTATGGCATATAGTGTCCATATCTAGTTGGATGATTGGAAAAGGTTCTGTGCATCGGTTTTGGATATAGCGTCTGAATCCAGTTCTCTAAATTTCTGAAAGATTATGTGAGCTACCCAATATTTTTTTAATGAATTACTATTCTGCCTATATCAACTAAATTCTGTCATGGCACTAAGGCCATTCTATACACATTAATAGAAATTACGTTAAAAAAAACTAGTAAATGTTATTATAGTTGACTATTGTTTGTATATCTTATGTGTTTTATGCAGACTGTTAGATTTCTATAAGTTTAAACTACATTTTTGTGGTGTATAGTTTGTCTCCTCTGCCACTTTTTAGTGGTATTATTTCCTTTAACATTACAAAACAAGTACAGGTTTGGTTTAAGTATTATTTAAACTTGAGAATTGGAAATACTGAACACTTGTCATTACTTGAGGATATATTAGTATATCAAGACTCCCTTTCATTAGGGCATGGCATGATGTAGGTTTGCAAATGAGAGGGACCAGTAAGAACTTTGAATATTCATTATATTAGTATCACATGTATGGTTCCTGGCAGTCAGATGCTATTTTGGGAAACAATATTTTCTTTATGATTAAGTAATTAACTCTACCCTTACTTTCTCTCCTCTCACAATCAATTATTTGTAACATACTGTTGGCTCTGCTTTTACAGTGCCACTCACAAAATGTTATTCCTATTACAGCCTTCCTATTCAAGGATTAACTCTTTCTGGAACTTTTATTTAATGAATCTTTCTTTCTTCAGTCACTTCTACCTCCAATCCACTCTGAAGCCAATTTAATTTTGTAAGAGCAGAACTCTTAGCAGTAATCTTTATTGCTCACCACTGCCAGTTAAGTTAAATATGAAATTCACAGTTTAACTTGTAAGACCCTCCACACTATGGCCTCAGCTCACCTTCTCAAACATATTCGTTACTGCTGGCCTAAATATACAGAACTAGAGCAAAACTGGTCATTTTATTCTTAATTAAATGGTGCCTTTAAATTTGCATCTGTATCTCTTTGTTTGTTCTGTTATCACTGGCTGTTACTTTCTTATTTCTGACCAATAATCTCTTTCTTGGAGATATCATCCATACCCCGAGATCTTCTTAAATGCCTCTTGATTCCCCAGCTAAATATAACCTTCCTGTTTTCTGAAATCTCACAAGAATTCACCTAAAGCCTTACTTCAGGTATTTATAGTACATTATATTTCCAACATCAGGTTACATATATTTTTATAAATTATCCCCAATAGTACACCTATTGGGGATACACTATTGCTTTAAATTTACAAGGTATACAATGAACATTTCTTAAATTTAATTCATTTATTATAGGTGTTTGGTTAGTCGCAGGTTGCATAATGATCATGGAGCAATGGAAATCAGAGCAAATAAATTTACAATGTCCGGCTCTAAGGAGGAATGGGAAATGTCTGAGGCTGGTAATAAACAGAGAAGAATCAGGGTTTGTGGACCGAAGTGAGAAAGAATAGAAGTGATTGTTATTTCCTGCGATCATTATGATTCTGCCAGTTAACTTTTCTGCAGAAGGGAATGAAGCTTTCACTAGCATCAATGAGTACAATTGTGTGGAACAAATTATCTAGAAAGTAGTAGTAAAGAGTTTCATACTGGAAGCTGAAACGGTATTATCTTTTGCTGATTAATGATTTCTTTGAAAAGGTATTTTTTAAATATTCAGTATAAATTGCAATGTGTCTTTATACAAAGCAAGTTTGCAGTGCAGTCTGACAAATACACTTTTGGTTTCAATTTAAAAGACAAGAAGATGAGTAGATTTCTGCACACCTATGAAAATATGAGAAGTTATCTCTTCTATTTAGATTAAGTTTGCCTTCTAAGGGACCTCTATGTTTCTTCAATATTGAATTTGGGTGATTGTAGAAAGCAATTACTCTCCCAAAGGAAGTTTTACATTTAATGGAATAAGGATTTGGTGGTACCATCTGTTGTTATGTGCAAATAGATAAGTGCTGCTGTGAAGGACACTACATGTGACTCTTAGTCCTGAATAGTTACATAGTCTACACAATGTAAAATACCTTTATAGCTTAAAATGCTTGGTAATTAGAAAAATATGTATACTTTCACCCTTTGTAGTTATAGCAGAAAAGCTGAAAACATGTACTTTTTATTTTAACTAAGAGGCAAACTTATGAATTGGTTTCTATAGGTGGAAAAAACCCTGCCTGTGATCTTACATATCCTGAGAAATAGGTTATTATATGGGGGTGGGAAGTCAAGTTAAAATAGAAATTAAAAGTGTTCTCGCCGAAACCGGTTTGGCTCAGTGGATAGAGCGTCGGCCTGCGGACTGAAAGGTCCCAGGTTCGATTCTGGTCAAGGGCATGTACCTGGGTTGCGGGCACATCCCCAGTAGGAGATGTGCAGGAGGTGGCTGATCGATGTTTCTCTCCCATCGATGTTTCTAACTCTCTATCTCTCTCTCCCTTCGTCTCTGTATCAATAAAATATATTTTTAAAAAATAAATAAGTAAAAGTGTTCTCTGATAATTTTTAAAAAATCCATATTTGTTTAGATTTGGCAGATATTTAAAAATCTTGTTTTTAAATAATTTTTGAAGAATATTGAATATTGAATGCAGTGCCAGGGCTGCTATGCACAGTTGTTCAGGCTGCAGACTGCATAATTCCGTGGGCCCCTGTACCTTAGAACAGGCTATGTAATTTTGCAGTAATAAATGGCTCCTAAATCAGAATGGATTATCATAAAAAAGTATTTTTTTCTTATTCATGCTATATAGCCACTGCTGATCAGCTGCTCCTTGGCTGCAAGTCACCTTCATGCCCAGTCCTAGGCTGGAGATTTGTCTTCTCTCATGAATCTTTGGTAGTGTTGGAAGCAGGAAAAGGAAGAATAGTGAAGCAAGTCCGTGTTTCTAAAGCTCCCAC
Source organism: Myotis davidii (assembly GCF_000327345.1). Taxonomy (NCBI): domain Eukaryota; kingdom Metazoa; phylum Chordata; class Mammalia; order Chiroptera; family Vespertilionidae; genus Myotis; species Myotis davidii. The sequence goes on from NW_006288435.1 coordinate 769,660, forward strand.
CCATAAATAAGAGGAACTTTTGCTAATTATTCTTTATCAGATAAAGTAATTCAAATGACTACAATTCACCAAGGCATAATCCTCTCACAAGATGGGTCAGGGAATTTTGGAGAACAGTAACACAATCTACCAGAAGTGCAATTAAGATAAATGAATAATGAGGCTTATATGTTTTCTGTTTCATGTAGACTGATTTTTTATGTTTGGAGTCTTCCTATACATTATTTAATTTCTTTAAAAACTCTGCTGTACATTGAGGTATGGACATTCAGATTTTTAGAATTTTATTTTAAAATAATCTCTAAATTAACTAGAGAATTGACTTAGATAGGTCATTAATTTTGAAATTCAAAACTCTGAATATTAATAATGAAGCTAGCCAGCTGATAACTATCTGTGCTTTAAGTTGCAAGGTGTCATAAATTATTACATTTGTTATCTTTTATGTTATCAGACTTTAAAGGATAAATAGTGTTCATTGAGATGTTTTTCATGAAGAGCAGCTTAATTTACCCAAGTCGTATTATTAAATAATCTGTTTAGAATCAACAGTAGTAGCCCTGGTCAGTGTGGCTCAGTTGGCTAGAGCAATGTCTCCTGCACGGAAGACAATGTCTCCTGACATTGAAGAAGAGTCACAGATTTGATTCCCAGTCAGGTTAAACACCCAGGTAGCAGGTTCAGTCCCCAGTTGGGGTGCATATGGGAGCCAACAGACCAATTTTTCTCTCACACATTGTGTGTGTGTCTTTCTTTCTCTCTCCCTCCATCCTTCCATCCCGCCCTCCCTCCCTCTCCCTTCCTATTTCTCCATAATCAATGAAAAACATGTTTGGAAGAGAATCCTTTTTAATGAAAGCCTAATATGCTAAGTAACTGGTTGTCTGGTCGTCTGTTCAACTGATCAAAGAGTAATATGCTAATGATATGCTAAGGCTGCTCAACCGCTTGCTATGACATGCTCTGACCACCAAGGGGCAGACAGTTGACCAGTCGACCAGTTGCTATGACATGCACTGACCACCAGGGGGAGATGCTATGACTTGATGCTAGCGTTAGACTGATTGGGACTGAGCGAGATGGGCTGGACATGCCCTGGAGTCCTCCTGAGATCCCTCCCAGATGGCCAACCTCCTGTGTCCCTCCCCAACCCCAATCGTGCACCAGTGGGTTCCCTCAGCCCGGCCTGTACCCTTTCGCAATCCGGGACCCCTCAGGGGATGTTGGAGAGCCAGTTTAGGCCCTCTGGGACACCATTCAGGGCAAACCAGCTGGTCCCCACTCGTGCACCAGGCCTCTATCCTATATAGTAAAAGGGTAATATGCAAACTGACCCTAACAGCAGAACGACTGAGAATGACTGGTCACTGTGACATGCACACTGACCACCAGGGGACAGACGCTCAATGCAGGAGCTGCCCCTGGTGGTCAGTGCGCTCCCACAGGGGGAGCGCCGCTCAGCCAGAAGCCAGGCTCATGGCTGGTGAGCACAGTAGCAGTGGTGGGAGCCTCTCCTGCCTCCACGGCAGTGATAAGGATGTCCAACTAATGGCTTAGGCCCGCTTCCCACGGGGAGCAAGCCTCAGCCATCAGTGAGACATCCCTCATGGGGTCCCAGCCTGACTGTGAGAGGGCTCAGGCTGAACTGAGGGACCCCCCCCCCCAAGTGCACAAATTTCATGCACTGGGCCTCTAGTTTAAAAATAATAAAAAATAAAAGCTTACCTGGTGTGTCTCAGTGGTTGAGCATTAACCCATGAACCAAAAATAATAAGAAATAAAATAAACACTATTATTTTTGATAATTAATTCTAATGGATAAAATTTGAAATCTATCATACATTGAGACTAAAAGCTTCTTAAAGAAGAAATAGCTCAGAACTTTCACTATTAGTTCTATGTAATCAATTTTAGTGTTTTGAAGCTTTACTTAATTCATTACTATGCAAATTAAGATTTTAGACTTTATCTCTCTCCTTGATTTCAGAAATAGCAATATTTAAATAATAGTTGGAGGTTATAATATAATTCCATTTCAGATGCATTTAGTCATGAGAACCCACTTTAGATTTCATTTTAAAGTACTGTATATAAAGTCTATTAATTCTGTTTTTTTTACATGATGGCATATGGCCATCAGATTATTAATTATCTTTACAGTGTTGCTGGCAGGATTTGAAATATCATTTGGTATGAAGTCATTGTAAAATAAGTATCATATCCTTTTTACTGTGACTCAAAATATGTTTGTAAAATCTAACGTCAAAGATAGAAATTTTGCTGTCCTTTCTACAAAAGCACTCATTTTTTCTAGTTTACATTGAGTGGCATCTTACATTGGTGTTAAGTGATTATAAGTTAGAGGCCCAGTGCACAAAAATTTATGCACTCGGAGGAAAGGGGGTCCCTCAGCCCAGCCTGTGCCCTCTTGCAGTCTGGGACCCCTCATGGGATGACCACCTGCTGGCTTAGGCCTACTCCCCGGGAGATTGGGCCTACGCTGGAATCAGACATCCCTCTGGAAGCCCGGCAGATCTCGGGGCATGTCCAATTGCCAGCTGGGAGCAGACCTAAGCTGCAGTCGGACATCCTTAGCACTGCTGAGGAGGCAGGAGAGGCTCCCACCACCAACACTGTACTGGCAGCCATCAGCCTGGCTTGTGGCTGAGCAGAGCTTCCCCATGTGGGAGTGCACTGACTACCAGAGGCAAACTCCTGCAGTGAGTGTCTACCCCCTGGTGGTCAGTGTGAGTCATAGTGACCAGTCAGCTGGCTGAACAATTAGCCTTTTATGTATATAGAGTGTCCCAAAATTCACGCAAGAAGTAATTTTGATAGAAAACACAGGTTTATAATTAAAAAT
>NW_006288435.1:772603-773325 GCF_000327345.1 Myotis davidii
CTTTTTTTTTTTCTTTTTTTTTTCTGGGATTTATTTACCTTCTATAGCTGTCATTGGAGCTGAGAGCCTGCTCCAGCTCTGAGGCCATGGCTGGCTGAAAGCAGGTATCTGGGGTTTGTTTAGCTTCTATAATTGAAACTTTGTTGCTTTCAGAGCTTAGAGCCGGGCCGTGGCAGGTGGGGAACCTTGGCTTCCTCCATCACTGGAGCAAGCAAGCCTCCTGCTCGCTTCAGCTGTGTGGCTGCCGGCTGCCATCTTTGTTGGCGGTTAATTTGCATATCGCCCTGATTAGCCAATGGGAAGCATAGCGAAGGTACGGTCAATTACCCTTTTTGTCTTTTATTAGATAGGATAGCAACATTTATGTGCCAAATGGAACTCTACCATATATTCTCTAAATACATCCAACATGATCAGGTTTTCCTCAAACACTGAAACAGGTCATTGTTTCTTTATTTTAGCTTGGGAAGGAATTGTTTATTGGTGTTTAGTGGCCAGTGTGGAGTGCCCATCTTCAATTACTTTGATCATATTCAGTGTAGAATTATATTTTCTGAAGCTAGATTTGTGAGAAGCATGTCGTAGATTATGTAGCTCCAATAAGATACATGGATACAATAGCATATTCTCTTCTGTTGCATGTTCAATATAGAATACACATTCATTTAGTGCAATGGCTAGTAAAATTACCTTTAATATTGAAATAATATGACTTTTCTCTT
>NW_006288435.1:773362-782998 GCF_000327345.1 Myotis davidii
CCTATACTCTTTTAAATAGTATTAGTATCTTGTATATTTAATGTGACTCCACTGTGTACTTCTTTAGATATTATTGTGGCCTCTCTGACATGTTCCCATTTCATTTGCCTGTGTATGGAATCACTGCCAAATGAATGTGAGTGCACAGATATATAAAACACTAGTGCTTCATAAAATGCAACCATTATATATTCTCTTTTTCCTTCTTTCCATCATTTAACCTCAATTTAGACCTTTAATTTGAGTAAATGAATCGACTTTTCATACTAAAAACAAAGTTTGTAGAGAATTTTACCTTATATATATTTAACTAAAATAGGTTTTATGTACAATGCAGAATGTAACATGAATAAGAAGGCTGTAAAATAGCCAAAGTAGAAGGAGCATGAAGGTGTTTTATGCACTTGCAGAATACCCACAGCAACTTCAAGAATATGTTAGAGAGCCTTGTATGTTATGGGGTTGGAAAGGGGAATAGTTTTTATTACTAATTGGGGTTACTGGCTGGGACCTCAGTTCTTTTCATCTATGTAGAAAATATTTTAAGGTCAACAAAAATAAAAGGAAATAAAAATGGTCAATATTGAAAATATATTCCAAAAGAGGAGTGGGCCAGTTGAGCGAGAGAGAGAGAGAGACATTGACTGAGTTGTTTTAGCTCACTGGGAAGTCAGGAAAAATGGGGCCTTGGGGACAGGCTCAGGTGGGTAGCCCAGAACAAGCTGCCACTGCCCATTGCTCACCTGGTTGCAAAGTCTCATGGGATCCCTTAGATGTTGAGGGATATGTGCCTGTGAGGACAAGGAAGGGGAAAGGGAATGGCATGGGAGTGTTCCTTGAAGATCGAGCTCACAGGAGACAGCATGGCCCCAAACTCCTGGGTTTTAAAGAGGGATTTTCTGGGTGGAGACTTTTATTTGCATTCAGGGATGATTGATAAGAACTATCTTCTGGGCATGCCATTACCCATAATGATTACAGAAAAACCCACAGGGGGCAGAGTCAAAACCGAAATGCAAATTATATTACTAGTATAATTAGTACAAGGCCCTAGTGAGGTCTCATTGAGGTCATGAGTTTTCCTCTGAGCTTGCACCAAGAATTGGCTGGCTCCCAACCTGCCTGCTGGCAGTCGGGTAGGCAGCCCATAGTGAGGCAGTCTGAAGGCAACAGTGGTCTCATCCCTGTTCAAGACTCCAGACAGGCCCCACTCCAGCCGCAAATGTCTAACTTCCTACCTAACAGTTTTATAGCTGAAGGCAATGAGCAACTCAAAATTGTTACCATTGATGGAACCTCATTTGTATTCACAATTAAATCAAGAAATCCATAATATCTATATATATAAAAGCCTAAGTGACTGGCAGACCATTTGACTGTCTGACTGGTAGCTATGACATGCACTGACCACCAGGAGGCAGATGCTCAATGCAGGAGCAGAACCACAGGCATGGAAACATCAAACAGACGGATGAATCTCAGAGAGAAGGGGGGAGAAGAGAGGGAGAGAAGAGATAAACCAAAGATCTTATATGCATACTAGAGGTCTGGTGCATGAAAATTCATGCACTGGAGGGGGGTCCCTCAGCCTAGCCTGCCCCCTCTCATAGTCGGGGAGCCCTCAGGGGCGAGAGGCGACCCAGCGATCAGGGGAAGGCGACACCCTGTTACACCTCTGCTGCTGCCACTGCTGGTGGCACAAGCCTCAGCTGGCCCTCTTACCTGTGCCTTCAGCTGGCCCTGGGCAGCTGGGCAGCCACCATTTGAGGCTTACCTGTGCCTTGGGCCAGCCCTGGGTGGCTGGGGGGCTGAGGTGACTGGGGGACTCTGGAGGCAGGTTCATGGAGCAGCCGGGCCCACCTGGGGGCGGGCATAGCCTTGAGCATGCCTGCCGCCCAGCGGGGCTGAGGGGACCAGGAGCCATCATCTTGTGGCTGTGGGTGCTGCCATCTTTGAGGGCGTGGCAGTCAATTAGCATGTTCCCTCCTTATTGACTGTGGGAGCCACCATCTTTGAGAACGGGCAAGTTAATTAGCATATTCCCTCCTTATTGGCTGTGGGCACTTCCATCTTTGAGGGCAGGGCAGTCAATTAGCATATTCCCTCTTTATTAGATAGGATTAGAGGCCCGGTGCACTGGTGAGATCCCTCAGCCTGGCCTGCGCCCTCTCACAATCTGGGACCTCTCAGTGGATGTCAGAGAGCTGGTTTCAGCCTGATTCCCTCAGGTCAGGCCGAGGGACCCCACCAATGCACGAAGTCATGCATCGGGCCTCTAGTCTATGTATATATAAATAAATAAATAAACTTATGAAATTTCTTTTAAAACCTCATTTATAATCTGCAAGAATGAGCCCTTATTGGAGCTATAATCGTGTATAAAGCTGCTAACATAAAGGCTTGTGCTGAAAATAGAGTAGGAGAGATGAAACCATATCAGAGACAAAATAAGAGAAAGAAATTCCAAGGAATGACACATAGACACTCTTGCATGTTGCTGATTGGGGGGCCTGAGAGTCCCCTGCTTTTTTTCACTTGAGAAGAGTGCAATAAGCAATTTTTTAAAAGTCACTATTCATTGTATAAACTAATCAGGAAAGAATTCTCTTAGCTAGAGAAAAAGATACTATAAAATAGGAAGTTAGTAGCAACTGTAGATTTCTGAGAGATGAAAGGCAATTGATTTCACATGGATGAAGACCAAAAAATGTTAAATCTGTGTTTCTTGGATGGATGAATGAATGAATAATTAAATGTTTAAAAAATTAAGTACAAACATTTATTCCAAAGGTGTAGAAATCTAGCATCTAATAGATGAAAGGTGAGAGAAGTAGCTAATTTTAAAGCTTGAATTTTTTGCCAGTCATGGAAAAAATAAGTAGAAGATTGATATATATGAGAGTGATAAGAGTGGGTTAAATTTGGGGAGAAAACATTGGCTAGGAATCCAGTCAGCTATGTTTGTAAGAAATTAGAGATAACAGAGATAGAAACAATAGGAATGGTGTAAAAGACAAACATGCAAAAGATATTACAAATATAGAGCTGATGGGTCTTGGAATTGGTTTGATATATTGCCTGGGTGAATTTGGAGTCAAGCTAACTTCAAGATCCAAGCATTAGTGACTATGAAAATGTTTACTCTATTACAAGAATTACAGAGGACGGTCAGATTTAGCTAGACAGGCATGTATGTAAAAGTGAGGAGAGGTAAAAATTACTAGTTCAGTTCAGGACATAATGAGTTTAAATTCCCATCAAGCAAGATGGTCAGAAGATAATTTGTAATAAGGCTGTGTAATCCTCGAGACTGAATCACCGAGAAAGAGTATAGGGACAAGAAGAAACTTTGGGGAATTGTAGGTTAAAATAAAATAAAGGAGTGGTTACAGAAGAAGTCTGTACTGTTATATAAGTCAAGGCAGAACTATTAAGAAGGAAGTACATTCAACTTTGCCCAAATGAGTATTGATGTGGAGAATTGAGAAAGACATTTTGTAACTTGTTTATGGAAACCTTTAAGAATGTGATTTTAGTAAAATGTAGGTCTGGAGTCCAGATTGTAATGGGCAATGGAGGTGGTGCATACTGGCATGAACATGGCATATATAGAATCCTCTTTTTAAAGTTTGCTATAAGACAATGGCTTGACAAAGTAGTGAGCTAAATGGGATGTAAGGTTCAAGAAATGTGAAATATGCAGGAGCAGGAACTGTGTCTTAGCTATTTTTTATCTCCTATGGAGCTTTGCACGGTTTGGGCACAGAGAAGTCTCTTAACAAATAATTGTTGAATTAATGAATAAATGAGCAAGAAGACCAGCTGGGAAGCTATTTACTTTCCTGTCCAGAATCTTGACACCCTCATCCTTGCAACTATTCTGGGAATAGACAACTTAAACAGAACTATCTATTTGCACTGTGCTTCTTACTCATTCTGAAATCTCTGACTAGTATACCTATACACAGAGGAAAACACCAATTGCTGAGACACAACTTTAAGCTAATAAAAATCAGTCATATTGTTAGACACAAAGTTGAATAGTCTTTATTGGACTGAATTATATTAATTTTTAAGTATTGCTTCTGACCCATGAATATTTATCACTGTAGGTTTGTGTGCATCTGCTTTGATCATAACATTCCAAAAGTGTCATCTCCTAAAATAAAGTAATCACTCTAAAACTTAGAGATGTACTTACTATTGTATTATCAACAGCTGAGCTGGCTTCATTTGAATAATAGCGTCATCAATCTACTGCCCTATTGCTCAAATGACCAGTTACATAGCACAACCAACTATTGTAGTTTTAGAGAATCAAGAATATTTACATTTTTATTGGGAAAACAGCTTGCTATTCATGGTTTTGACCTTGGGAAACTGGTGATCTGAAAAGTGATCCATGGTCAGCAACAACAAAATCATTTCATAAGCTGACAGATTTCCACAGACTATGAGTTAATATTGTCTAACTTGCTACATGTTGTCATTTTTATTCCTTATCATGCCATATACTGAATAAATATATTGAGCATGGTTTAAAGGTGTTTTGACTAGATCAAGGCTTAAATTTTAAGAAGTTATATAACCTACCAGTGAGAATGAATGTACATATAAAATGTCATAAACTACTTCAGAAATGTATTAAAACTTAAATGTCAAAAGTGACATGCTAGCATATTCAGGAAAAAATTTAGAATTTATATTAAGTGTTTTAAAAATTATTTTCAAGATTTTTGAAACAAATATGAGTATATTAGTTTGATAGGGCTGCCATAACAAAGTGGGTGGTTTAAAAACAGAAATTTATTTAATCACAGTTCTGGAGGCTGGAGGTCCAAGATCAAGGTGTCTACAGATTTGTTTTTTCCTGAGACCTCTCTTTGTCTTATAGATGACTGTGTCCTCATTGTGTCCTCATGTGGCCTTTTCTCTGTGTACATCCCTGGTGTCTCTCTATATGTCCTAATCTGTTATAAAGACATAGGGGTCCAGTGCATGAATTTGTGCACCTTGAACTGTGGGCCATATGGCTGCGGTGGGCACAGGGGCGGGTCTAGGCCCATGCTCCACACCCCCACCTGGCCCCTCCCATTGCAGCCCCTGGTCCCCTGTCTGCCGGCAGCCCTGCTCTCACTGCCGTTCCCACACGCTAACTGCACTCCCACACACTGACGGTGCTGGCCCTGCTCACACCTGCTGATGGTGCAGAGTGATTGGGGCCAGTGCCAGCAGCCAGTGTGAGTGGGGCCAGCACCATCAGCAGGGGCAAGTGGCAGCTGCCAGCCCTGATCGCCCCTCAGGAGCAAGGGGAGGTAGAGAAGCCCTCAGGGGCTATCGGGGCCAGCAGCTGCCGCTCACCCCTGCTGACTGCGCCGAGCGATCGGGGACAGCGCCAGCAGCAGGTGTGAGCACCAGGTGGGACCATGGCATTCAGGAGCAAAGAATATTCAGTAACCACCAGAGGCTCGCCCTGATGACAGAACCAGCACCCCACGTTGGTCTGCTTCCCCCGCTCACCTGCTCCACCGTCTCACTGCAGCCAATGCCTGCTATGTTCTGCGCTCTGCTGCCTGCTGCCAACACCCACCATGTTCCACATGTTCCCCCTGGTGGTCAGCACATCGTGACCGGTTGTTCGCTTGTTCTGCCATTTGGTCTATTTGCATATTAGCCTTTTATTATATAGGATCAGTCAGACCGGATTAGAGCCCACTCTTAGGGCCTGTTTCTAATTTTATCACCTCTTTCAAGTTCCTATCTCCAAATGTAGTTACATTCTGAGGAATTGTGAGGTAAGGCTTCAACATATGAATTTTGGGAGAACATAATTCCAAAACAATGAGCTAAAGTATTGGTAGAAATTTCTGTTCATTCAAAAAATTTCCCACGATTCAGACAAATGTGGAATATATTATGAAATACATATGTATCTAGTGAATAAATTGTGAATAAAAAAAGAAGCCACTACATTGCAGTGAATCAAGGATTAGACTTTTAACCAGATTATTTGGAGTCTAGTCTCAAAATATGCAAGGATATCACAGAGTGATTTTGAACTGTCAATAGTAGACACATTCTGGTTGACTCTTCCTAAAAAGGCAAATAGGAAAGCTGGATGTGGGGCATAGACACCAAATCCATTTAAGCAATTTTAAGCTTTCTCTTTTAAGTGTCACTTCTATTTGGATGGATTCATTGCACAGTGGCTGCACAGGAACAGGAAAAATCACTGTTTCAGTGATTTTTTGAAAAAATTGCACCCTACATTTATTTATTTCATTTTGCTACTTTGGCTTATATTGTCTGAAACCAAATTGCATTAGTATATCTTTCTCATATGTTTTTATTAAATAATAGTTTAAAATTTTTCTGAGATAAATAATTGTTTCCAATTGAAATTTCCTCCTAATATTGACCCCCCTCCCCCAAATTCATCATTATAATTTCACATTATAGACTTGCTTATCTAAAAGGGAATAGTATTGGGGAAAAAATTAAGAAATACACATAATCACCAATTTTATATTGATAATTTTAATAAATCTATTACCAATTGGCTATTTATAATCTATACATTTTTTTGGTTCAGATATCATGTTTTTTTCTACTGGGACATAAACCCCGTATTTTGCTGTTATAGAAAATTAATGAATTCGAGCTAACTGTATCTTAGTCTTGTTAGAAATAGCAATAAATCAATCTAGCTTCAACTAGCCCTGGTGATTTTGTGCAAACGAAACCGACTCCAGGAAGTTCATTCCAGAAGAAAATACCTTTAAGGGAGTTGACATTTTCTTCAATGATATTTCAAAATATGTGACTTTCCATATAATTACATATAAAAAAGACTGTAGATCTAATCCATTATGTTTTAAATAAGGAAGCTTGAATAATGTGTGATAAACATAAGGCCACAACCTTTGTTTTGTGGAACATGGGTGGGTGCTGGGACCCTATAGTCACAGGTAATAAAGACAAACATTTTTAAGAAAAATGTTTAAACATGGCTGATTCCCCCCTTATGAAGGAAGTACACATATGTTGAATTATTTTATTTTTTTCCTCACATGGGTTTTACATTGTTTTTAACATTATTTGGAAATTTTCATCTTATTTTTTAGGCTGAATTTCACTTAAATCCATTTGCAGTTGAAATTCGTAAAGGGTTTTCACATATACCGGTCTAAGTTTTACATGTGACCTGGATAGTATGTTATCCTCATTTTCAGAAGAGAAGTTATAACTAAGTAGAGTCAATGGAATTTTCCAAATATCACTGTACTCTTTTACTAAGGTTTAAGTAAAAATCAAATTAAATTTCATAACCTTGGAAGAATGTTGAATATCATAAGAAATCAAATACGTACAAATTAAAACAGTGATACACAATTTTAAATGAATAATTATTAAGTAATATAAAAACATTAATACTCAGAGATAGTAATTATAAAGGAAACCATTCCTTTCATATAAGTCTATTGGAATCAATAATACCATTTTGTTAGCAATTTAGCAATATATTAAAACAGTGATAATTCCTTACCAGTACTCAACAGTCCCATTAGAAATTTATCCTAAGAAAATAATTCTGCCGAAACCGGTTTGGCTCAGTGGATAGAGCGTTGGCCTGTGGACTGAAAGGTCCCAGGTTCGATTCCGGTCAAGGGCATGTACCTTGGTTGCGGGCACATCCCCAGTAGGAGATGTGCAGGAGGCAGCTGATTGATGTTTCTCTCTCATCAATGTTTCTAGCTCTCTGTTTCTCTCCCTTCCTCTCTGTAAAAAATCAATAAAATATATTTAAAAAAAAGAAAATAATTCTAAGTGAACATTATTAGGTCTTTTCTAACAAAATTATAGGTCTTTTCCAGTAAAATTATCATTTTGGAAAAACTATAAGAAAATGGAAACCACTTAAAGTGTAATAAGATGAAATGGCTAATTAAATTACTGTACATCATATATTTAAAATGCTATATAACCATTAAAATGATTATGTAGAGCCCTGGCTGGTGTAGTTAGACAGATACTCCCAACCGCAGGTTTATTCACTCTAACCTCCCAAGTTTAGGAATTCTGAGCCTTTAGCTCTTGGGGAGGTTGCCTGGCTGGAGGGCTCATCCAATGAATTCTGGGATTGTAGTTCTCTAGTCTGAGGGTGGTTGGACTTGGCTCTCAGATGGAGCCCTGGATGTTTGGGAAACACCAGCCTATGTCTGAACCAGGAAACTTTGTTCTGATCCCCTTTTAGGTTTTAAAAGGCTCAAGAAACTTCATTTCCCATGCCCTGGGATAAACAATATATGAACTGGGTGCTTCTAGGACATTTTGGGAGTTGCAGTCCTTTAGCCAATATTGAAGGCAGATCTACTCCTGACTGAGATCAAGGGTCTCCAGGAATTGTGTCCAGAATTTGGGGATGCTAAAACTTCTGTCTTTCCAATTCAGCCTTGTCGAGACTTCACAGAAACGTCTCAGGTTCGATTTCCAGTCAAGGGCATGGACTTGGGTTGCAGATTAGATCCCCGGCCCCAATCATGCGGGAGACAACTAATCCATGTGTATCTTTCACATAGATGTTTCTCTCTCTCTCTCTTTTTCCTCTTTCCCCTACCTTCTTCCCTCCCTTCTACTCTCTTTAAAAAACAATGGAATGATTAGTGACTTTGAGCATGTTTTCATATGTCTCTTGGCCTTCTGTATGTCCTCTTCTGAAAAGTATCTATTTAGGTCCATTGCCCCCCCTTTTTTTTATTGGATTGTTTATCATCCTTTTGATAAGTTATATGAGTTCCCTGTAAATTTTGGAGATTAGGCCCTTATCGAAGATAACATTGGCAAATATGTTCTCCCATGCAGTGGGCTTTCTTGTTGTTTTGTTAATGGTTTCTTTTGCTGTGCGAAAGCTTTTTATTTTGATGTAGTTCCAATTGTTTATGTTCTCTTTAGTTTCCATTGCCTTAGGAGCTGTATGGATGATGATATTGCTTCAGCCTATGTCTGAGATTTTGCTGCCTGTGGATTCCTCTAAGATTTTTATGGGTTCCCATCTTACATTTAAGTCTTTTAGCCACTTTGAGTTTATTTTTGTATATGATATAAGTTGTTGGCCTAGTTTCATTTTTTTTGCATGCATCTGTCTAATTTTCCCAACACCATTTATTGAAGAGACTGTCTTGACTCCATTGTATGCTCTTGACTCCTTTGTCAAATATTAATTGAGCATAGTGGCTTGGGTCGATTTCTGGGTTCTCTATCCTAATTCATTGGTCTATATGTCTGTTCTTATGGCAGTACCAGGCAGTTTTGAGAACAGTGGCTTTGTAATATAGCTTGATATCTGGTATTGAGATCCCTCCCACTTTGTTCTTCTTTCTCAGGATTGCTGCAGCAATTCGGGGTCTTTTTGTATTCCAGATGAATTTTTGGAGAGTTTGTTCTAGATCTGTGAAATATGACATTGGTATTTTAATCAGGAGTGCATAAACAATCCAATAAAAAAATGGGCAACAGACCTAAATAGATACTTTTCGAAAGAGAACATACAGAAGGCCAAGAGACATATGAAAACATGCTCAAAGTCACTAATCATCTGAGAGATGCAAATCAAAACGACAATGAGGTACAATTCAC
>NW_006288435.1:783161-803555 GCF_000327345.1 Myotis davidii
CACTCATTTATGGAATACTAGTATAATGAACAACATAAACTGATGAGCAAAAACAGATCCAGAGATAGAGTAACATCAATCAGACCGTCAAACCTCAGAGGGAAGGGGGAGAGATCAACCAAAGAACTTGTATGCATGCATATAAGCATAACCAGTGGACACAGACACTAGAGGGGTGAGGGCACAAGCGGGGGGGGGGGGCAATGGGAGGATAAGGACACATATGTAATACCTTAATCAACAAAGAAAAAAAAGAGAAAAGCAATGGGACAAATATCCCTGGGTAAAGATTTAAAAAATAATAATAATACTATGTAGCAATCTACCTAACACACAAAGATGTTCATACATTATTAAATGAAAATAATGATTTATAATAGTGTGTATATATCATATATGTTCACAAATAAAAGTAATTTACTGTGTATACATAGAAAAAAGTTTCAAGGCTATACATCATAATATTAGCAGAAAATGTTTTCTTTAGTCTTATTGAGAACAATTATTTGCTTATCTGTAGTCATTACATTTACTGCAGTGAACATGAATTTCCCTTATTACAACACAAAATTTATTTTATTATTTCACTTATGTATAAATATAGATATTTTACTTATCACTTTTATTTGAATTCTGGCATTTCTGAATACCTAGAACTGGAATAAAATCTTAACATCAGTAATTAGTACAACTTCATTTACAATTAGAGCATCGTAACAGATAAATAAAAACTGAGGTTACACTAAATTATGCTGTTGTCTAGCTGCATTTTATGTCTGATTATATAAGTTAAAACAGAGTAGTGTCATAACTAATTTAAAGATTATGTATATGTTGAGGCTAAAGCAAAGGGTTATCTCATAAAAGTTATTCATATTCTTTATGAATTCATGTAAAAAGAGATAGGCTAGTTTACATAGTATTTTACTTCCTCAATGTCTGTCTTCTTTAATTAAATTGAACATAATGCCTAGTATTATAACGTTAAATACTAAAGATATAATAAAAAGGTGTTAAAGGTGTTAGTTGTAATTGTTAGTGTTGATTGTGTATGAGGTGTGTGTATGTGTATGTGTGTGCATGCCCATGCATGCACACGTGTGATTTCCTGGCCATAACTTCTGGTAAGACCTGATATGTCAGCATTGTAAATTTGTTGGTACTCCAAATCTCTCTTTTTCATTAAATTAACCAATTGATGTCTAAGGCGATCAATGGGCTCTGCAGCAGCTGACATGCCTTCAGCACAGTTAAATAGCAGGATTTGCTCAGTTCTATGTGGCAGTTTAAATTGAATCAGCTCCTTTTCTCAGAATAATATAATGGCTTCACTATTTAAAGATTTTTAAAAGTGTCATTAAAACATGTTATATAGGTAATTTGGTTTTATATATAGAACTATAAAAATGTATACCTGAAATAATTTTCTGTATCATTATTTTGGAATAGTAGATGTCTTTGCCATGGTATTTCATTTTATAAACCACTGATAAAACCTTTTTTAAAACATCTTAATATTAAGATTATCATTCTCAGAAAAATAAGAGGTTATCAAGGTGTGGTTTATTTTTTATTTGGGCGTAATTGACATAACATTATATTAGTCTTAAGTACACAACATGTCAATTCGATATTTTTATATATTGCAAAATGATCACAATAAATTTTGTTAGTGTCTGTCAATTACAGTTTACATTCAATATTATTTTATATTAGTTTCAGGTATACAGCATAGTGATTAGACAGTCAAATACTTCACAAAGTGTTCCCCTTGGTATTTCCAGTACCAACCTGGCACCATTCATAGATATTACAATATTATAACTATGTTTCCTATGCTAAAGTTTACAAGCCCATGACTAATTTGTACATTTTAGTCCCTTCACCTTTGTCATCCAGTCCCCCAATCTCCCTCCTCTTTGGCAGACATCAGTCTGTCCTCTGTGTCTGTTAGTCTCTGTCATTTGTTTGTTCATTTGTTGTTGTTGTTCTCTAGATCTCACATATAAGTGAAATCTTATGGTATTTGCCCTTCTCTGAATGACTTATTTCACTTAGCATAATATTCATAATACTCTCTAGGTCCATTCATACTGTCATAAGTAGTAAGATTTTTTTTTATGACCGAGTCATATTCCATTAATTGTCACGTGGGCTGTTTTCATATCTTGGCGATTATAAATAACCCTGCAATGAACATAGGGGTGCATATGTTTTGAATTAGTGTTATAGGTGTCCTCAGATAAATAGCCAGGCTAGGTACTACTGGGTCATAAGGAAATTCCATTTTTAATTTCAGGTCTAACTCCATACTGTTTTGTTTTGTTTTTTTGTTTTTTGGTAGTGGTTCCACCACTCTGCATTCCCACCAACAGTGTACAAGGGTTCTTTTTTCTCTACATCTCCCCAAAACTTGTCATTTGTGAATTTATTAATAATCGTCATTCTGACAGGTATGAGGTGATATCTCCTGGTTTTAATTCTCATTTCTCTATTAGTGACTGAGCATCTTTTCGTATGTCTATTTGTCATCTGTATGTTCTTGTTGTAAAAGTGTGTATTTGGGTGCTTTGATGAATATATGTCTGGCCAGGCCTCTGACCATTTTTAATTGTATTTTTGGTTGAATTGTATGAGTTCTTTATAAGTTTTGGATTTTAACCCTTAACTGATGTATCATTGGCTAATATCTTTGCCCATTCAGTGCATTGTCTTTTCATTTTGTTGAT
The DNA here is from genome assembly GCF_000327345.1 of Myotis davidii. Lineage (NCBI taxonomy): Eukaryota > Metazoa > Chordata > Mammalia > Chiroptera > Vespertilionidae > Myotis > Myotis davidii. Next base: position 785,891 of record NW_006288435.1, read on the forward strand.
GATTTCCTTTGGCTGTACAAACACTTTTTAGTTTGATGTAGTCCCATTTGTTTATTTGTTTATTTTGTTTCCTTTGTCTAAGGAGGTATATCAGAAAAAAATATTACTAAGAGAAATGTCAGAGATCTTACTGCCTAAGTTTTCTTCTATTTGTTTAATGGTCTCAAGACTTACATTTAAGTCTTTAAACCATTTTGTTTATGATGTAAGGATATGGTCTAGTTTCATTTTTTTGCATGTGTCTGTCCAATTTTCCCAACACTACTTATTGAATAGACTGTCTTTACGTCATTATTTGTTCTTGCCTCTTTTGCAAATATTAGTTGACCATTTAGGCATGGGTTTATTTCTGCCCTCTCTATTCTGTTCCGTTGATCTATATGACTGGTTTTATGCCAGTACTATATTGTGCTATTTTGATTACTATGTCTTTGTGGTATAGTTTGATATCAAGTAGCATGATATTTCCAACTTTTTTCTTCTTTCTCAAAATTACCGTAGCTATTGATGGTCTTTAGTGGTTCCATATAATTTTTAAATTATTTTTTCTAGTTATGTGAAATGCACCATTGGTATTTTGCTAGGAATTGCCTTGAATCTATAGATTGCTTTGGGTAGTATGGACATTTTAATGATGTTAATTCTTTCTATCTATGAGTATAGTATATGCTTCCATTTATCTGTATCTTCTTCAGTTTCTTTCTTCATCATGTTATGAATTTTCAAATATGGCTGTTTTACTTCCTTGGTTAAATTTATTCCTAGGTATTTTTGATGCAATTATAAATGGGATTGTTGACTCAGATTTCCTTTCTGATGGTTCTACTCTTGCTCTCATGGTTTTGCAGCTGGGTCAAATGCCTGTCCTCATACTGGTAGCTGGCTGGAAAATATCTTTATATTCTGTCTTCACTTCCTATCTCATTTCCCCTCAGACCCTATTAGGCTCCCTTCACTTTCCAAATAATCACGGTATACTGGATTCTTTTTTAAGAGGCAACATCCTAAAGAAACCAAATTAAAATGGCATTGTTACCTTTTTATTCTACCCCTGATCTTAGAAAAGTTTGTAAAGCATTTTATTGCTGTCCAAAGTGAAGTGAGGGAACTCTTCAGTTAAAATGCACCTTGAAGGTATCCTATTATCTAGTATCTGACGACATTGCTGTAACTATAAGGACCTATACTAAAAAAAAAAAAATTCTACTCTGACTTTAAATTTCCTTGGTGCTGTCATTTATATGTGACATACCTCTGAGTAATGGATTCCGCTTAGCTGTTAGGTCTCATCTGTTTGCTATTTTAACCTCCAGCTTCTGAATTCTAGCCCAATAACTACAGAACACCATACTCCTGGCTCATTGTTGCCAAGTCTGCACAGAATATGATATAAATAGCATTGCAGATTGCTCTGCAGCATCATTGAAGACCTCAGGGGATAAGGTGAAAATAGTGAGCACTTTGCTTTGGCCCTTTTAATCCTTGGGAGTTTCATTTGGTAGATGGAAGCAAAGCCAACATTTACATTGGAATAAAAACAGAAGTTAATAGAATGGAAATTATCTTACTATTATTTTCTTTCTTTTGCCCAATGATTAAAATAACAAGGTCACTTATAATGAAAGATCATTAAAGCAAAGACTTAACACTGAAAGTGTCAGTGTTTGAACATGTTTATTTAAAAGTGAAATAAAAATCAGGGAAACAAAATAGTTCTTACTGGCTTGAAAGTTGATATGTCTGTATATGGAATTTTCTTCTACTTGGATGGTGGCTGTGATTCAGCCAGCTCTCACTGCTCCCTCTCTTCTCAGTTTATCAAGCAAGTTTAGTGTTCTTCTTGTTTCATAAAGGAGTTTTCTTAATTACAGTCAGTTGACCAGTGTTCACTGGCCTGGCAAAATACCCAGAGCCCTGAGGCAATGATGTTCTTGGTACACACATATATGAGACAGACAACGATAAAGTTAGAGAGAGAGGAGAGAATTCTTCCAGCTCCTATTCTGCCTTAGCCAGTTCTAAACATCTTGTCTGAAAAGAATCTATACTAATAAAAGGGTAATATGCTAATTAGACCAGACATCTTCTGGACAAAGCCACAGTGGTGGGGCCGAGGCAGGGACAGTTAGGGGCAATCAGGCCAGCAGGGGAGAGCAGTTAAGGGAATCAAGCCATCAGGGGAGAGCAGTTAAGCAGTTAGGGAGATCAGGCTGGCAGGGGAGAGCAATTAGGGGAATCGGACCGTTAGGGGAGAGCAGTTAGGGGGATCAGGCTGTCAGGGGAGAGCAGTTAGGGCCAATCAGGCCAGCAGGGGAGTAGTTAGGGAAATCAGGCAGGCAGAATGGTTAGGGGCAATCAGGCAGGCAGGCAGGTGAGCAGTTAGGAGCCAGTGGTCCCAGATTGGAGAGGGTGCAGGTCGGGCTGATGGACTCCCACCTCCTCCCCCACGCACGAATTTTGTGCACCGGGCCTCTAGTAACATAATAATGAATTTGGTTTTGATTCTTTTAAACCTTGATGAGCCATGGCTGGAAGCTTTGGCTGTCTTTTCATAGAATGGAATGTGAGGGGGATGAGGGTTAAATTAAGCAAGACAAATTATCTGGGTATTATTTTCTTAATTTTATTCATAAATGTATGAACAAGCTTATGAGGAATGCATGTCACATCCTGGTACTTGTCAATCCTGGTTCTATGTTAGAATAGCCTTGGAAACATTGTGATTACCCTCCTACCACCATTAATCTGGTTTAATTAGCCTGGAGTATGTCCAGGGCATCAGTAGTTTTCAAAGTTTTTTAGATGGTTCTATTATGCACCTGGGGTTCCATTTAAAGCAAACAATCTGAGTTCTGGAATGATATTAGTTTTTTAATCAACTAACATTTAATTTCAGATATTGATATGTACTTTATAATGTAAAAATATAAACATAAATTTGATCATTGTCTCTGACCTCAGGAATTAATTAGCTAGTTCAGAGAACTGGGATAATCACAACTTAACTTTAATAATAGGATTGATTGGTACAAATAAATCATAGAGAACACTGCATCAAGAAATTGCTTTTTAAATAAAAACTTTCAATCTCCTGAAGAAACTGGTTTGACCTCAACCTCAAATAGAGTATTCTTGGTTAATGATCAGCATTTTCAGAGACTCTGGAGAGGGCAGGGCATATTTGGGAGACAAAAAGTAGTTTTGGGTGGTTAAGTTGATTGATACAATAGGCAGGAAGTTATGAAAGCTTCCCAGGACCAGACATGTGAAGGGTCTTACATACCAAAAACTCATTCAAGTATAAGAGAAATAATGGAAATATGATAGCAGTGTCAAAATCTTATGTTTTACATTTTGAGCAATATTTTCCAAATGCTCTTTAGGCTCCTAACTGGGTCAATTCTACAAAGAGGTTTTAATTAGGAAAACCAGGAATCAAACTCAAATATGAAAGCAGAACTCATGAGGTCTTAAACATCACACCATATTGCCTCAGGCTTCTCATGTATATTGTAATGAGATAAATCTTTCCCATCTTACACATTGGCTGTGATTGATTGAATGAGATAGTGCACCTATGATATTTCACTGCATGCCTGATACATATTAAGTGCTGGGTAAATTATGTATTTCTGTCCTATGGTGCTTTCAATCTGGTAGGCCCTATGCTTGTGTTCCCTCTAGCAATTCAAGCACGCACACTCAGCATTTTTTACCTGCAATGCTTAGGTATACACTGATTGGCAGTCTCCTTTATCCACATTCTTAGTATAATTTCTCAGTCCTCTTATCCAATGCAATTTAATAGATATTTACTGAAAGCTTACTAGTGCTTAGCAGATCATGTAGGAGACCCTGTGTTAGGTTAAGAGGATACAAAAATGAATATGGCATACTCCTTGCACTCCCAGAGTCTGAAATCCAATGGTTAAAATGAATAAATTCATATTCATATAAATATCTAATACCAAGTTCAGTGTGGACATAGCTTTGACTGCCTGCTAGAGGCATATATAGAGCAGATGTTAAAATCTTCTAGTTTTGTACAGTTTATTTTTTAAGTAGGCCTTAGTATATTGGCTGATTTAAGTTGGAAACATTTGGCAAAAAGCCTAACATATCCTGATTCAGAAATTACACATGAATTATAATCAAATTTATCTTAGGAAGTAGAGGAAAAAAATGTCTAATTGCTCAGTTTGTGATTTCTTATCTTTTTAATAACCAAGCAAACAAAAACTAATTTATCAACTGGACAGTTATACTGCATTTCAATATGATTGTGTCCAAAAATATAAAGATATATTTTATAGAATTCAGTAAATGAAACTTTTATTTCCTCTAATAAATTATCCAGCAGTAACCCTTGTCAGTTCTCTAAAGTCTCAACTCAAATCACTGAAGTAGTTTACTTATTAAACACATCTATAAAAATGACAACACTGACAAATTGTCCCAGGGAGTCTTTTGATTAGCATTGGTTCTGTTTGTTTTTTCAGTCTCAAATGTTTTATTAAATATTTAGGTTCTTTTTCATAGATACAGTCAATATTGGAAAATTGAAAGTTCCCTGAAGCCTGAAATCTATGAATAGTTGTTACAAAAACTTGAGTTATTATTTGGGATACTGTTATCTTCCATACTGTTTATGCAAGTCACCTAATTCACATTAGCTTATCTCCCAGAGAAAGTAAAACATACAACCATTGGGGCATTATTTATCATTAAAGAAAAGTAAACATATCGAAAAATATCATTACTTAATCAGGAAATCCACTCGAAAGAAAGCCCCAGAAAGCAAATACTAAGTTCTTTTCAGTCATTTAATTTTTTTTAAGTTAAGGGACCAGCATCATATCTTTTTAATATAATACTAAGATACTATAATTAGACTGTTTGCACCTTTCATCACACTGCACAGCCTCAGTGTTCTCATCTGGAAGACAGTAACACATATTGTGTAAAGCTAAATTTGGCTTCCAATCTTAATTAAGAAAGTGCAGTTATGTAAGCAAGACAAAGCCCTCACATTTCCCAGTACCCAGTCCCAGTGAAGACATAGATTCCTCACTGCCTGAATCAATACTGGTATGCAGGCATGTAAGGATCAGAATCTTCATCACTAGCTCATAATTTCCGATTGCTTATTGTTTATTGGCAAGGTACTCTTACTAGTCACTCTATTGGGCACACACATAACCAAAATGCTGACAATAATGCTTTTACATCTGAGGGTTCCTCTGGAGCAAAAGAAGAAGCCTCTGGAAGATGACAGTCATGTACAAAATTGCATTTTATGAAGTAGGGAAAATTACTGAGAGACTAAAAACACATATGAATATTACCCACCGGATACAACTCATATATATGCTTATATAAGAAACTTCTTTACGATACTCAAAAATAGGCTCTCTTTTTATGAAAGAAAAAAAAATACTGGTATGCATTGTAGAACTAAGAGAGAATTTGAAATGGAGAACACTATGAAGAAATTTGAGGTCAAAGCTCTGGTAGGGATAACCTGAGAGTATGTTGGAGAAAGGATACTAAGAAATATATTTTCCTAGTGAATAGTGACAATAGTTTACTAATAATTGAGCTGAAAGATAGTTGAACCTATCTTTGATCATCAGAGTCATATTCATTTAACCAAAAAATGCTGAGTAAACACCTAGGCACAAGGGATATGTCATAAATGAGAATGATATTCTCTGCTCTCAAGAATAGCAATAAAATGTAAACTAGTAAATGAACAAATTAAATTCAAACTGTAGTAATATTATGCAGAAAATAAGAACATGTGATGTGATAGAGAGAGACTGGTGAGAAGATCAGTCCTAAAGCACAAGTATCTTGGAATATTGTAGAAAGAGCAAGAAGGCCTGTGTGACTGAAACACAATGAGGGTGGAAGAGAGGGATTGGAGAGATAGTCAAGGGCCAGATCTTCCCTTTAGGCTATGTAAGGAATTTGGATTTTATTCAAAACATAATTCGAACTGCCCTGACCAGTTTGGCTCGGTGGATAGAGCATCAGCCTGCGGACTGAAGGGTCCCAGGTTCAATTCCGGTCAAGGGCATGTACCTTGGTTGCGGGCATATCCCCAGTAGGGGGTGTGCAGAAGGCAGCTGATGGATGTTTCTCTCTCGTTGATGTTTCTAACTCTCTATCCCTCTCTCTTCCTCTCTGTAAAAAATCAATAAAACATATTTAAAAACAAAAACATAATTCTAGCAATTAGAGGGTTTAAGCAGGAAAATAAAGATTCTTTGCTCTAGGCAGTGGTTCTCAACCTTCTGGCCCTTTAAATACAGTTCCTCAAGTTGTTACCCAACCATAAAATTATTTTCGTTGCTACTTCTAAACTGTAATGTTGCTACTGTTATGAATCATAATGTAAATATCTGATATGCAGGATGGTCTTAGGCGACTCCTGTGAAAGGGCCGTTCGACCGCCAAAGGGGTCGCGACCCACAGGTTAGAACTGCTGCTCGAGTCTTCACCCCTAAATGCTGCCTTGCATTTTTAAAAGATCACTGTGATTATAGTGTCAGAACTATGTTGTAAAGGTGGTGGGTGCAATGTAGAAAGAGCCATTGGAATAATTCAGGCAAAATATAATGGTGAAGTTGACTTGGTGTGTTAGCAATAGAGGTGAAGATACAGGAACAAAGTTAGCATCTCTTTCAGAGTTAGAGCAATAGGAACTGATACACTGATTTGCCTGCTGGAGACAGAGTTAGGAAACTATATAAAATTTGATGTTTATACAGATTGTTTATAAGAGTGGTAAAATTGTCACAAAACAAAGTGTCATGCCCAATTTTGAACAAAATTATTGTGTCTCTGCTTCAGAAATACTGTGCGTGTCTCCGATTAGGATACTTCAAGGAGAAGGAAAGAGATTTTTTTTAAAGGCCTAGAAAAAGCTAATGAAATGTTTAAGGGGTGGAGACCTCTGGAATGAATGCCATGTGAAGGAAAAACGCCAGCCCAGAGAGCCAGAAGCCTTGAGTTCCACATCCCGCTCTGTTTCTATCTCAAGGTGGAATTCTGAGGAGTGAGCTTTACCTTCCTCAAGCTCTGTCTCTTCCTTTGTAAAACAGAGTGCTGTGGAAGATTTTCTCACACGTGGGTGAGAGATGCATGATAAAAGTGTGTACAACTGTGTTCCAGTTTTTTTTTAATAAATTACAGAATATTTTAAACCTTGGAAAAGAATAAATTTTATTCATGTGAAAGGCAATACTGTTTTATTTAAGGAACGGTGAAATTATTAAATGTCTGCCTTATGTATTGAATAACCATCCATTCTCCAAGTAATAGTTAATTTCTTATGTGTTAGGCTCCAAAAATGTAAAGGTCTGTTGTTATTGTTGTTGTTAATCCTCACTCACCTGAGGATATTTTTTCCTTTGAATTTTAGAGAGAGTGGAAGGGACGGGGAGAGACCGAGAGAGAAACATTAATGTGAGAGAGACACATCGATTGGTTGCCTCCCACGGGGATCAAGCCTGCAACCGAGGTATGTGCCCTTGACCAGAACTGAGCCCATTACCCTCCAGTCTGAGGGCTGGCATTCTAGCCACTGAGCCGTACTGGCCAGGGCCAAAAACCTAAAGTTCTTTTACATGTTCATGAAATCATGTATAAGGCAGTTATATGGCAATTGCCATGTGCCAGATACTAAGTGCTTTAGAAATATTAACTCAATTCTCAAGATACCCTTACAAGTTAAGCACTGTTTTTATAACTAGCACATAGATGAGGACATGAGACAGAGAAATTAACTGACTTTCCTAAGGTCACAAAGTTAATAAGTGAAGATTTTAATGCAGGATATCTGGCACTAGGGTCTTTGCCCTAAATGCTATAATATAGCTAAGGTTGGTAAGTAAAGTCCTGTACTCTTTCTTTGAGAATTTAGCATAGAGAAGAAATTTCTGGATTCCTAATAAATTGTTCCCCATCACCATGAAGAAGAGAGCAAAGAACCTCAAATCCATAGAAAGGAATTGTGAAGAAATAAAGAAGAATTTATGAGCCAACGACTTATACATTCACCAGAGATGATTGAATAGACTGACTATATATATAAAAGGCTAATATGCTAAGTGTTCACCCGCCCATCAACAGTTGCTATGACACACACTGACTACCAGGGGGCAGATGCTCAACACAGAAGCTGCTGTGATGTGCACTGGCCATTTACAGAGAAACAGTAGCAAGGACCTGGTGCCGACAAAGCAACACTTGGCTTCCCCCAAGTGGGACACAGGCCCTGCCACCACCCCAGAGTGACAGCCCACCAAATCGCAGCCAAGGCTGCCTAGACTCCATGGTGCAAAATGCGGCCCACAGCTCAGCCCAGCCCAGAAATGGTCACTGTGGGCGCCAGGTTATGACATTGCATAGCAATGTCCGGCTTCCTCTCCCTAGCAACTAGCCTCTTTGCAGTTTCTTTAGCCCAAGAACACTACTTGCTTTATAGACAGGAAGAAACATTTACACTTTAACCAAATGTCTATAAAGCATTTTCCTGTGCCTCATCTCATTTGATCCTCACAGAAGTCCTGGAATAGGTAGATAGGAGACTCGGTGGAACCCTATTTTCTTTCCATTAGCCAGAAAATCGAGATTTAGAAAACTTAGAAACTTGAGCCGGCTGAAAAGAAGTAAGAAATGGTGGACCTTGAAAATTACTTCAGGTTTTCTCACTGTGCAGAATAGAGTCAAATGCTGCTGCAGTTAAATATTTTACCCTTTGTTCTCCCTGTGTGATCTACAATAATAATCTGCTTCATGTTGATATTTACTGCTGTGTTGCTGACAATTACCTGAAAGAGAAGTTGGGGTGCTTCAATAGGCTGGAAAAATTTTAGCTAAATCAGAAAGCTGGTTTAATTAAGAAAGTTTATTCTATATCTGTAAAAGACTAAGTTGACCCATGCATGCACAATACATATAAAGCTCATGCTGGTGCCAATCACACGTGTGTTTCCATCTGTCATTGTTAATAGTGAATTTGGTTGACACTTCTATTATAGAAAAAGGGAGAATAGCGATATTAAAATATTTCTTCTAATTAATTTCCTTTCAATGTGCACGAATTTGTGTACTGGACCACTGGTACAATATATGTTTACTGAGTTAATCCATGCTAGAATAGATTTCGAGTGGATTCATTTACAACAGGCACATTTCCCCTACTAATCTTTAAGATTATTTGACTAAAGGGTATGAGGGGGACTGGAAAAGATCAACCAAAGAACATATATGCATTACCCATGGACACAGACAATAATGTGGGGAAGGCCTGAGATGGGGCAGGGGCAGGGTGGAGGGGGACAAAGTGAGTGTGTAGGGGGGAATGGAGGATATCTGTAATACTGTCAACATTTTTTAAAAAATGATCTCTAACGAGTTTGGCTCAGTGGATAGAGCGTCAGCCTGCAGAATGAAGGGTTGAGGTGCAGTCGAGAGCATGCACCTCAGTTGCAGGCTCTATCCCTGGCCTGGTCAGGGCACTTGTGGAGACAACCAATCAATGTATCTCTCTGACATTGATGTTTCTGTGTGTCTCTCCCCCTCCCTTCCACTTTCTCTAAAACTCAATGGGAAAATATCCTCGAGTGAGGATTAACAAAAAAACAAAAAGATGAGTTGATTAGGATGATTTAGAAGATTTTATTTTTTCCAAAGAGTGAGAGGAGAAGGTAAGAAAACCTTGAAGGATATGTTGTAGAGCTATTTACCAAACTTATATTTTCTTTAAAGTATACATAAAAGTTGGGTAGTTATATGTACGTGACTATCATAAATTTTGGACTTACTTCAATTAGGTTACCACAAAATTAAATTCACTTATCTCAAACAAGAACTTTTCTTCCACTGAGTTGGGAGATATAGAAAGACTTTTTTCTGCTACAAAGCAAACCTCACCCATTATTTTTTAAATTTGGTTTTATTTGATTACTGTGAGAGAATATAAAAGTTAAAAATATCAAGTATTAATATTTGAATAAAATCAGACATCGTAAAACAAGCATAATTTTTTTAAATTCTAGAGTATTTTTGGATAATATAAAAGAATATTTTATTAATTACAGTATTATAATATGCTTTTTAAATTCAATTTATTGGGCAATGGCAATTTATTTATGATATACTAGTATACAGTCACATACCATTTAATGACAGCGATACATTCTGGGAAATGAATCCTTAGGCGATTTTGTTGTTCAAACATCATAGAGTGCACTTCCGCAATCTTAGATGGTATAGTCTGCTGTACACTTAGGGTATTATGGTATAGACCTGTGGTTGGCAAACTGTGGCTCGCGAGCCACATGCAGCTCTTTGGCCCCTTGAGTGTGGCTCTTCCTAAGCCTTAGGAGTACCCTAATTAAGTTAATAACAATGTACCTACCTATATAGTTTAACTTTAAACAATTTGGCTCTCAAAAGAAATTTCAATCATTGTACTGTTGATATTTGGCTCTGTTGACTAATGAGTTTGCCGACCACTTGTATAGACTATTGTTCTTAGGCTATAAGCCTGTACAACAAGCATGTCACACTCGCCGTGGGCTGGCTGGGAGTTTGCCATGCTTGCAAACATGTGACTATACAAAACAACACAAGAGCAGATCAAGCACAAGAGAAAATGATGCAACCAAGGGATGTAGTAACCACGGGATGTAGGAGGCTGATTCTGGTGTAACATAGCATACTGTTTTATAGCAAACTATTTTTTTATAAGTAGAAAGATAAATAATAATTAAAGTATGGTATAGTAAGTATAAACCGATAACATAGTCATTATTATTACCAAGTTTTATGTATTAAACATAATTGCATGTGCAATATTTTTATGCGGTTGGCAGCACAGTAGATTTGTTTACAGCAGCATCACCACAAACACGGAAGTAATACATTGCACTACGATGCAGAACAACTAAGACTTATCTAGGTGATAGGAATTTTTCAGCTCCAATAAAATGTTATGGGACCACTACATGTAGCATTATATGGCTCGTTGATCAAAATGTTGTTTGTTAGGTGAAACATGACTGTATTTGGTTAACCATTATTGCTGTTTGCTGTTTGCATGGCTAGTTTGGGTACAGGAGACGTTCTTTCTTGGCATTGTGAATTTTTATGGGCAGAGTGGCCTTAAAACTTATAAATCTATCCTTTATCCATTGCTTATAACAAGCTAGGTACTAGCTAAACACATTACATAAGTTATTTTGTACATCATCCAATTGGTAGGTTTGTTCTCATCTTCACTTATCAGATAAATAAATTCAGACTTCTAGGAGTTAAATAACTTACCTAAGGCAATATATTTCAACCAATCAGATTTGATTAGAAGATTCCTGTGCCAAAAGCCCAAATTCTATTCATAAATATACAGTCAATATCATTGACTTAACGTATATTAAATATATTTAATATGTACTTTTACACTGCATTTAATTTAGACCTTGTTCTTTGTCCATACTGATTTTAAAGTCATTTCTTTTCACAATGCTACTTTTGCCTCTTTTCATCACTGCTGCACTCATTTAGTTGCTAAATATTTCTTCTTAGGATCAATGCCTTGCTCTCTGATCTCCTCACTTTTTTATCTCACATTCTTTAGTAAAATTGGTAGTGTCTGAAAACTTCGGTTTAAATAAACCTGTTTATCCAAACACTTCTGTGTTCTTTAGTGTAAATACTATAAAATTCTTTAAGTTGTTTTATAAGACTCTTGATCACCATCCCCTATTAATTACTTTATATCTCTCATCTTTCCACTGTCAGCTCTTCATTTTATCCAAGTTGATTTCCTCTCTGTGTTTAGGAACTTGTGATACTCATTTTCATATCAATATGTTTTTAATTGCCAAGTTAAATGCCATATCTCTAGGCTAATTTTAGCTACTCCATCCCATATTAATATGTTTCTCCTTGAAACTTTATGCATTTATAATCTGTGCCATTCGTGAGGTATTTAATCATAGTTTCTAATATTATCATATAACCTGAGGCATATACTCATTTCCTCTTCAGGTACTGGGCTTTATACAATCTGTACTACTGATTATTATATGCTGAATGAATAATAACTGCAGTCAATTATACATTAACCAAGGTTGTAAATGTATTCTCATTTGAAAATAATCAAAGGATATTGTAAATGCAGTATCAGCGAAACATTTTTTGCAATAGCACTATTATCTTTACAGTAGGTCCTTGGGTTACATCGGAGATCCTTTCCTACAGCTCAAGGTAACGTGATTTTCACTCTAAGTCAGAACCCACGTACATAAGCACCTATGTCACTCACATGGAGCACATACACAGCAGTAATGAAGTGAAACAGTAAAAAAAAAAATTAAAAGAAAGATAACAATTCCTGACCTTTACTTGTGGTAAATAAATAATAAAAAACATAAAGCACATATGTACATCTGTCGAAATGACAGAACTTTTTTTTTTATAAATAAATGGGAGATGGCAACATATCCACGAAAGGATGTACATCGAGTCCGACATAACCTGAGGACTGCCTGTGTTTTAATACTCCAGTTTGTAAAGGTGCAACAAAGAACAATTATGTATATGTTAAAAGTAAAATAGGTAGTCAAACATGGGAGCTGAATGTATTCATCAATATGGAAATTTGAGACAAAAGTTCTAAAATTGCAGGTTTCAAAATTAAAGTATATATTACAATTTCGGATTAATTTTCTAAATAGTCAATGCTTGGATATGATATTTCTTTTATAAAAGATATACGAAAACGTTATATTAATTCCAGATGTCTTTTGCTATTGTTTTGCCCCATATACAAGTTGTATCAGAATATTTATAATTTAACAATACTTACTAAATATAAAAAATTTTGTTTTTTAAGGCAAAGAACGTCAAAGACCACTAATTCATTTTTATTCACTTAACACATATTTATTGAGGACCTGAATGTATTAAGCACTGATAAGAATTTTAACACAAATATATCTTCTTCTCACAAGTGCTCACACTCTATTGTGGTGGTCTTGGAATCAAATCACTGCAGAACAATCAAATACCTACTATACTGAATGTGTGTGTACTTGGAATAGAGGGGAAAGACAAATTGGTGTATGTTGATAATGCAGTTTTTTGATCAAATAGTATATTTTATTTTAGTGACTAGAATATGTCCTAATTTAAGTAAATCTGATGTTTAAATAGATTATAAAGGGAGGTCTGCTAAGGATTGCTCCCTATGTTTAAAATATTTACACAATATATATAATATGCTTACACAAAAAGATATATACAGCAATTTCAAGAAATTTTATAATGTGCCCAGCTTCTGGTTAATGGGATTTATAGGTATATAAGAAAACACTGCCTCTGTGGTTCTAGATTTTTCAATAGGAATAGTTATGATGGGTTCATGAAATACTATAACTGGTTTTATGGAAGAACTGCTTGCCATGAAAATTGGATTCTCTGAGCACCCGATTACAAATGATCTTCCTGGGTGTAAACTAGTCATTGGGAAATGCAGGCTTAGGTCAATGGCATTAATGTATGGAATGGCTCTATATGTGTGGGACTAGATATGAGCCAAATCCAAAGACCATATTCTGATCAAACACACCACATCTATAAAACCTGCTGATCACACAGCCATATAGAGCTGTAGCAAGCAATGCATTGGATGCTCTGAATCTTGAGTGTCTGCTATTGCTGCATACAATATTTCATTCTTGAATGTGCCCTTGTGCTCATGAGAATCCCATGTCTAAACCATGCTGGCACTATATCAATACTATACTTATACTGGATAGAAGATGTTGTTCCAGTTTACTTCAATATTTCTAGAACATTCTAATGAAATGTAAACTAAGGTTTTGGAAAACCATTTAAAAATATTAATAGGAAGATATCAAATAACTGTTTGGTAACCTCATTAGTTGTTATTCAACATACAAATATTTGTGATACTGAAAACAAAACAAAGTATCATTATGCTATTCAAAAACTGTTTAACTGTAAAAGAGAGGACTCTTTATGGTGAAAAGACATAGGAAACATCCATTCACCTTTCAACTAATTATATAAGTAATCATTTCAAGCTTCTTTGGAAAATAGGAAGAGCTATACCTGAATTCTTACTCATGGGGAAGATAGATTCAATTAAAAGGTTAGAAATGTTAAGTCATAGTGTAGTATTTTATCTTTAATATTTTTTTTTAAAAAAAGCAGGTGGCAACTATATGTGTGTGTGTGCGCATTTTTATATAAGGGCAAGGTATTGAACTAAAGAATTAGAGAGACCTGGCTTTAAATCCTGGCCTGTTCTTATATCATCTCTGTGACCTTGAAGAGCTGTTAAAGCCTTCATTTCATTTCTGAAATGAGTATATTAATATCTACATCATTGATTTTATAATAATTAAACAGAACAGTATTTGGAAAACCCAATTTGTAGTAGACAATAAATTGTTATTATTATGTTGATTATCAATAGGCTTAATAACTCAATAAAAAGAAAATGTATGTTTTCTTGTTAGTAAAAAAATTATGGTATAAAATTCATTAATTTTTGCATTAGTTTTCTGCACTATTCAGCTACATAAATGCCACAGATAGATGACAGCAGGACATTCACAATTGTCAGATTGAAGAAAGGATTGTGAATTTGTGGCTAAGCCAGCAGATGATATGGTTGTCAAACTTTACTGAGATGTCAGAGTACATGAGACTTTGAACAGTGAAGAGAAAATGTACAAATCATGCATAAAAACCATTGTATTATGAGTCTATTCTTCAACTTTAGTTTGAAAGATAAAATGTCTTGCTTACTTTTTTCATGAAGTGAGGTGGTCACACATAAAGCATTTTTATGCAATAAAAATTGCGAAATACATTTTTATTTCTAACTAGAGGCTCGATGCACAGATTCGTGCACCGGTGGGGTCCCTCAGCCTGGCCTGCAGGGATTGGGCTGACATAGGTCCTCCGACATCTCTTGAGGCATCCCAGATTGCGAGTGGGTGGTTCTTGGGTGATGCAGCCTGGAATCGGGCTCCCTCCTCTCTGGTTCCAGGTGTGTCACCCGAGAACTGCAGCTGCCAAGTCACTGCAGCTCAGCAGCTCCTACATTAAGCATCTGCCCCCTGGTGGTTAGTGCATGTTATAGCTACCAGTCAGATGGTCAGATGGTCAGACCAGTTGCTTAAACTTTTATATATATATATATATGGTCTGAATAAAACTATATTTATTTTGCTTTTTTAAAAGAAAAGAGAAGTGTCTAAGAGAACATAAAACCATTAGTTAAAACCATTGACTGTATCTGTCAATTAAATCCCACAAAATAGTGCTTTTATTAAAACAGTTATTTATAATCTAAATACCATCACCAATTGTCCTTTAAAAGTTGTGGTTCACTCCTCATTGCTCTAGGTGACAGAGTAGGCATGCTGTTCCAGAAACAATGGATAACCAATGAACTCTATGATGAGATCTCAGATTATGAATTAGAATGAAAGTAGGCCTTAACTTTTGGCCCTCCCACATATGACTTTGAGCAGGTGTTCTAGGTACTCAGCACTGCATAAGAAAATGCCCCCAAAGTTTAGTAACTTAGAAAAACAATTTATTTTGCTTATTAATCTATAGTTTTGTCAAGGTTCAGCAAGGAGAGCTCATCTGCTTCATGCAGCACCAGCTGGTGTGGCTCCACTGGGGCCTGAACTATGTATCTACATTCCAGGTAGATTACCCACCTGATTGGCAAATGGTGCTGGCTGTCAGCTTGGAGCTCAGCCAGAGCTGTGGGTCAAGAGCCTAAGTTCTCCACATGAGCCTCTCCCTGGCTGCTTGGCCTTTCTTTGGGCATGGTGAAAGTAAGCATCACCAAAGAGTCAGGCAGAAGCCTTTCATGACCTAGCATAGGAAGTCATATAGACTCACTGTGGTCACAAGAACACCCAGATTCAGGAGGAAGGAACATAAACCTGATTCATTATGGAAAGAGTATCCATGAGGTGTTGTCAGAAGCATATGTAGGGTGGGAGATATTGTCTTAAGGCCCTTTTAGGAAATTGCAATCTGCCATACATAGCAACTTACTTAATATCACTTAATTTTAGTTTCCATTTAACAGTAGTATTCTAGGCACCTTCTGATCATTTTACACATATTAATTCATTAAATCCTCATTGCAACCTCTCAGTTAGGTGCTATAATTTATCCCCATTTTACAGATGAGAAAAATGATGCACAGAAAAATAAGTTGCCTCAAGAGAGCTAGTAAAACACAGAAACAGAACTAAAAATCATGTAATCTAGTTCCAAAGCATGCATTCTGTGTTATTCTTTATAACTAACTAGAGGCTTAGTGCATGACAATTTGTGCACTCAAGTGCGGGGGGCGGGGGGTTATCCCTCAGCCCGGCCCTCTTGCAGTCCAGGAACCCTTGGGGAGCAGGCCTAAGCCATCAATCAGACATCTTTAGCGCTGCTGTGGAGTTGGGAGAGGCTCCACCACTGCTGCACTCATCAGCCCTCAGTCAGGCTATGGCTGAGCAGTGCTTCCCCTATGGGAGTGCCCTGACCACCAGGGAGCAGCTCAGCACTCCCCACCCCCCCCCCTGGTGGTCAGTGTGTGTCATAGTAACCAGTCATTCCAAGTCGTTCTGCTGTTAGGGTCAATTTGAATATTGCCCTTTTATTATATAGGATAATCTGGGCACCCCCGGCAAAGGGCTGGCACATGGTAACTTTAGGAAGAAAGGCGCCCCTCAACCGTCCCTTCCCTCTGCCCGCTGGCACCCGCCTTGGCTGGCCTGGTGCTACCAGCTCATTGGCCCCACCCCCCACCAACCATACATTCTGCTGTTCAGTTGATTTGCATATTAGGCTTTTATTATGTAGGATTTTCTAAGAATAACAAAAACAATTATATACAAAGTGATTTTCACAGTTGCTGGCTCATTCTGATTGCTCAATATTTATAAATGGTTTTTCTGTAGCTTTTATTACTAAAATACCTTACAGTGAATAACTGGGTGTTTTCTCTGTGGAGATGGTTTTACTTATTCATAAAAATAAATTAACTCTGGCTTAATGAGTATGCGTGAAAGGAATATTGAAAGAAAAAGTTAGAAACTGTCATTACAGTATCTCTAAGAAAAATAGCGGTATAGGAATAAGAACCTCTGATTAGGGAATAAAAAGTTAAATAGCACCTTAATTTAGTGTACCTGAAAATATGATGACAGATTTAACAAGCACATTTTTAAAAAATGCAGTCCTAAATATTAAGGAAGTAGTATTAATATAAACTTCAGTTTGGTTGACTAAAATATATCTGAGAGCACCAAATTGAATACAAATTACATGTGGGGGGGAGATGGGGGAGCACGATTAACCGGGAAATTTATATGCACATATTGCATATGTGCATAGCCCATGAACACAGACAATATGGTGAAGTCCTGGGAGAGGCGGGTGCAGGGTGGAGGGGGTCAATGGGGAAAAAAACACAAAGTGGACATCAGTAATACTATCAATAAAGAAAATTTATTAAAAATTAAAATAATTCAAATTACATTAGAAGATGAATATTAGAACACTTAAAAATATGATCTGTATTTTGATCAGAAAAAATATG
>NW_006288435.1:816059-816498 GCF_000327345.1 Myotis davidii
CAGGCAGGCCCTCCTGCAGTCCAGGAACCCTTGGGGAGCAGGCCTAAGCCATCAATCAGACATCTTTAGCGCTGCTGTGGAGTTGGGAGAGGCTCCACCACTGCTGCACTCATCAGCCCTCAGTCAGGCTATGGCTGAGCAGTGCTTCCCCTATGGGAGTGCCCTGACCACCAGGGAGCAGCTCAGCACTCCCCACCCCCCTCACCCCCCCATCGCCTAACCACCACCGCCCCTCAATCACCGTCCCTTCCCTCTGCCCGCTGGCACCCGCCTTGGCTGGCCTGGTGCTACCAGCTCATTGGCCCCACCCCCCACCAACCATACATTCTGCTGTTCAGTTGATTTGCATATTAGGCTTTTATTATGTAGGATTTTCTAAGAATAACAAAAACAATTATATACAAAGTGATTTTCACAGTTGCTTTATCATTCTTATTGC
>NW_006288435.1:816921-845661 GCF_000327345.1 Myotis davidii
ACCGGGAAAGTTATATGCACATATTGCATATGTGCATAGCCCATGAACACAGACAATATGGTGAAGTCCTGGGAGAGGCGGGGGCAGGGGGGAGGGGGTCAATGGGGAAAAAAACACAAAGTGGACATCAGTAATACTATCAATAAAGAAAATTTATTAAAAATTAAAATAATTCAAATTACATTAGAAGATGAATATTAGAACACTTAAAAATATGATCTGTATTTTGATCAGAAAAAATATGGTTAGCTTTTCATGTTGTGCAGGTATTATTACCAGATTATATTCAAAGTGGTAATAAAAACAAAAATGGGCTATAATCTTACAAACTATTAATATAAACCTTTTTGTCTTCATACCTTATCTGAACTTTGCATGACACCAGCCTCAGACCACTAAAGCATTTCTGACTGTATATTCCAAGCAACGCCCTGTCCTTGACCCTTGTCTATCTCTTGAATGAATGTGCTTTTTTCAAATTATATTTAACATATAAATTTTGAATTTGCAAAAGAGAAGAGATGGTGGAAGATAAAAATAAGATCTATTATATCCACTTTATGCTTGCTAGTGGCAACTTGCCGGGGTTTGCCAGTATATAAATCCCAGTTTCTTTTATGTTAATAGTAAAAAATCAAGACTTTTTTATCTAACCAAAACTTTAAAACATCACTGCTAATCTGAAACCTGGATGGTAATCTTTTGATTCAATTCTCAAAGCCTTTAAATGGAATCAGACCCACCTACATGCAGTTTGGGAGTAAGCCTGGGAGTTCATGAACTAGTGCATGGCATTGCCTCCCCAAGCTGCTCTCTTTGTGTTCCTCTCGGTACTTTCCTGTGCCCTATGACTCCTCTTCAGTGTCTCTTGATTAGAAGGTTGGCTGGGGCTTTATTTACTCTACGCTGTTGTGCACTCCTACAACTGTATCTGCATGGAGGACCAGGGGAGAGGAGGACAGTCAGAAAAAACAATGCAAGGGGGTCACTCCACTTTCTCAGAATCACATTTTCAGTGAAGGGAGGGGACATTTTTCCTCATTAAAAATGTTGGCTCCCATCGGCTCCCATTCCTGGCCACCAGCACCACTACTACTAGCACGTGGTTGCCTGAGGCTGGGAATGAGAGAACAGAGGAGGAGAAAAATAAAACAATGGAAGAAGGGACTTCCACATTCTTCCTATTATAGGAGTTGCATTCCCACTTCCAAAGCCAAGGTGAGCAGGTTTGTCCTAGAGCTCAGGCTGTGACCTGGTGCCCACTTTCAGCCTACTCCAGGCTGCAGCCCAGCATGCACAGAAGGGACAGGGAGGTAAGGAAGAGAAGGATGGTAAGCTTATGACCAGATTGGCAATACTTCAGACTTTGGTATTCTCCAATATTCCCCCTTCTGCTAACTTTTTAGAATCTTCAACTATCTGCTGGGAGTATTGTGCCCAGAGTTTGTAGATAAGCAGGAGATACTGCATGCTTAGGCCATGCTTTAAAGAACCAACGCCCTTCTTCTGAATCTTAGGATGAAAGCCCACCAACCCACCATATATTTTTGTATGTCTTTCTATTTGCTTATTTTAGAGAAAGTTCACTTTAAGCATTTCTTTGGTTGCAATGAGAGCCTAGAATTAGTAGCAGGGCACTTTTATATACATTATCTCATGAGGACTTTATAGTATCCCCACTCACTGTCGAAAGGAAGGTTACGTTATTATTAGGAAACAAAATATTTATGTTTATTTACCCTTACGTTTTAAGGGTTTTTTTCTGTTTCTTTTTATTTTTCAATTCTCTAATCTTTCCTGCCTTCTCTACTTACATGACAGCAAAATTTAGTTTTTATAACTGCAAAACAGAATCTAGGAAAACAATAATGATACTTCCTAGTCTAGTTTCTTACATTTTGTAATTCTGATGTTTTGAGAAATGATGTTGATTACATATTTTACTGATAAGTCATTCAAGTTTTCTAAACCTACCGACTATTGAACATCAATGACAGAAAGGCAGTCAATTATATTAATACTAGAGGCCCGGTGCACAAAAATTTGTGCACTTGGGGGGGAGGGGGGTCCCTCAGCCCAGCCTGTGTCCTCTCGCAGTCTGGGACCCCTCAGAAGATAACGACCTGCTGGCTTAGGCCAGTTCCCGGGTGGCAGAGGGCAGGCCCAGTCCGTAGGGGCAGCCCCTGGTCGGGCTCAGAGCAGGGCCGATTGTGGAGTTGGGGCGCTGCCCCCTGTCATGCACAGAGCAGGGCGGATCGGGAGGTTGCGATGCCACCCTCAGTCACGCTCAGGGTAGGGCCGATTGGGGGGTTGGGGCCCGGCCCCCTGTCACACTCAAGGCAGGGTCGATGGGGAGGTTGCGGCGCCACCCCCTATCACACACAGAGCAGGGCCAATCAGGGTGTTGGAGGGCTGCTCCCTGTCACGCACAGAGCAGGGTCAATCAGGGGGTTGGGGAGCTCCCCCCTATCAGGCACAGAGCAGGAAAATCAGGGGGTTTGGGTGCTGCCCCCTGTCACGCTGATCCTGGTGCTGGGAGGCATATTACCCTTTTACTATATAGGATAGAGGCCTGGTGCATGGGTGGGGGCTGGCTGGTTTGCCCTGAAGGGTGTCCTGGATCAGGGTGGGGGCCCTCACTGGGGTGCCTGGCCAGCCTGGATGAGGGGCTGATGGCTGTTTACAGCTGGTCACACCCCCTTCAGGGTGGGGGTCCCCACTGGGGTGCCTGGCCAGTCTGGGTGAGGGGCTGAGGGCTGTTTTCAAGCTGGCGGGGGACTGAAGCTTCCAACTGCTCCTTTTTTTCTTTTTGTATTCTGGGCCAGCTTTAGCTCTGACTCCAGCTCTGAGGCCTCTGCTGCTGAAAGCAGGTATCTGGTTTGTTTGTGTTCTATAATCGAAACTCTGTATCAACTCCAGCTCTGAGATCCCAGCTCGCTGAAAGCAGGTTTCTGGGGTTTTGTTTAGCTTCTATATTTGTAACTATGTTTCTAACTGCAAACTCAGAGGCCGGCAAGGCAGGCGGAGAACGTTGGTTTCCTCTGTCACTGAAGCAAGCAAGCCTCATGTTAGCTTTCAGCTGCCTGGCTGTTGGCCGCCATCTTGGCTGGCAGTTAATTTGCATATAACCCTGATTAGCCAATGGGAAGGGTAGCGGATGTACGCTAATTACCATGTTTCTCTTTTATTAGATAGGACTAGAGGCCTGATGCACGAATACTGTTTGGCCATTCAGTCAATTTGCATATTACACTTTTATTTTTATAGATCAGTTCTTGTCATACAAGACACAGTTCAATATATCATCATATAATGAGAATAGTTTGAACATTTCATCACTGAATGATTTCATCAAATAATGAGAACAGCATTATGTGCCAACTAGGATTTCTCATGGTCCTTTGTCTTAAATTTTCTGATAATAAAAATAAATCTAAAAAACATTGCTAGCAATGTATAGCATATGCATTGAATTTTTAAAATAAAGTTTGTATGTAATAGGTATAATAGGTCATACATTTCTTGATTTTGTTTTAGAGACATAGTGTGTGTGTGTGTGTGTGTGTGTGTGTGTGTGTGTTTGTGTGTGTGTGTACACTTTCCAAGTGTATTTTAGTCAATACTCATTATCTGGCGATAATGAAATTTCAATACTCATTATCTGAAGATAATGAAATTTCAAACATCTATACAGGAAATTGTATTGAAAAGTATGTATTTAATTAGTATTAGTGGTATTGCAATAGCTCTACTCATATTGCATATGCCTTTAATACATGCTTTTCTATAAAAATTACCTTTATAATAGATATTTTATTGTTATTTAAGCAATCATAGTTTGAAATAGGAAACAATTTTAATTTAGATTATTTAATATGTAATTTTATAACAACATTTATATATTTTGTGTTTTATAGATCCACTTTTACCAAATTACATTGTATTTATTCTTTTAGCATCCTTCCTACTTTATTAGTTGGTACACGGCAACAGAAAATCAAGAAATCATTTCACAAATACTTTATAACTATTGACTTGTTTGTAATTTGATTTTTTTTCTACTGAATATACTCATTCCAATTATATGATTAGAAATTTAGGAGAGTGTAAACTTTTTGGTGAACATAGTTGATTAAATATATCCATTTACTTTCATTACCTTAGAACACTTCACCAAAAGAATTGAAGGGATATAGATGGTTTGTGCTAACAAGGACAAAACAAAGGGTGAAGGGAGAAGAAAGTATAGCAGATGAGAAAGGTCAACATGTCAACAGAATTGTGGAAAATGAAAATTTGAGGAGTGATAACTGACTTAGCCATGGTACCTGGGATGACTACCTTCAGGGAGACAAGCTGCTTTCACTTCCTGCTATTCTGTTTTGTCTCTGCCAAGGGGTGGAATTGCTAGATAAGAAGTAGAACTATGTTCATCTATAGTAGATACTGCCAAATAGTTCTCCAAGTGGCAGCACCAATTTAAACTTCTCCAGCAAGGTGTAGGAGTGGGTATCGCCCCATATCCTCACCAAAGTTTGTTTTGTGTGTCTTTTTCACTTTAGGCTTCCTGGTAAATGGTAACAGTGTTGCATTGTACTTTGAAATAAGTTTTTAAAGTTTGTCTCTAAGAAACCATGTATGATAGATAGGAGTTTTACATTATAGAAGGGAGTGAAATATGAAGACAATTATAAAAATAAGAATCCAAGGTGACTAAAGCAGTATGGTTTTTTATTTGTGACCAAGATATAGTAACATGTGCCTGAAATAAAGAAAACCCATGCAAAATATATGAAAAGTAACTCTTAAGACATAAAACATCAAATAACAAAGGACAGATATCATAGAGAGGTGGTAAATAAAGGAGGAATACCCTATAGTTGTCCTAATTTAGTCTTTTGAGAGGTTCCAGGTCATGCTGCAGGGAGAAGGGCCCCTGACTGAACCCAGTAGACTCCCTTCCTGGATTGAGAAGACGGGTATGAGAGTCCGTGTAGAACAGACAGCTGGATTTCACACGGTAGAAGATGGAAGAGTAGAGTGCTGCTCTGAAACAGAACTCCAGAGAGCTGTTGAGATTCTCTGTGAGTGTTCACCTGAGTTTTGCTAATAAACAGATAAACAAAGGAAATAACAGGAGGACATTATAAGCATGCAGTTCTTCCTAAAGAAGGCAGAAAAGAAGAAAATAGAACAAAAGAACAGATGGGACAAATGGAAAACAGGTATCAAGATGAACTTAACCTAACCATATCAGTAGTCACATCAAATGTAAATAGTCTAAACATGAAAATTTAAAGGCAGAGATTATCAGTTTAGACTTAAAAAAGACAAGACCTAGGTAAGTACTACATATAAGAAGCATATTTAAAATATAAAACTTAAAATAGGTAAAAATAAAAGGGTACAAGAAAACTTTTGTGGTTAATGGATATGTTCACTATCTTAATTGTGGTAAAGATTTTACAATTATATGCATATGTCAAAATTTATCAAATTGTACACTATGTCCAATTTTTCACATGCCAATTCCATTTCAATAGAGCTGTTGAAAAGAGCATAGTATATGTGGGAAGTGGTAAGAAGTCTAAAATTTCTGTATCAATAAAATGCAGTAAGTTTGGAAAAATAGGTGTGACCTCCATTCTGAAGGAATTTAAATACTAAACTGAGTTTGGTCTTTATTCCAGAGATGAGGTGTTAGCAAACTTTTTCTATAAAGGGTCAGATAGCATATATTTAAGGCTTTGCAGACCAATAGTCAAAATCAAAGATATCATATACCTATACAATGTCTGGGGAGGCAGGCGTATCTGAGATGATTGCAGTAGTGCAAGATGTGTGGATTTACTTAATAAAGCTTTAGAATTATGGGTGGAAACTAAAATAGAATCACTGTAGATCTTCCTTATCCATTCATCCATTGATGGATACTTAGGTTGTTTCCATATCTTGGCTACTGTGAATAAACATGGGAGTGCAAATGTCTTTTTGATACACTGTTTTCATTTTCCTTGGCTACAAACTAGACAGTGGGATTGCTGGATCATATGGTAGTTCTATTTTTAATTTTCTGAGGAACCTCTATCCTGTTTGTTTTGTTGTTGTTGTTTTATAGTGGCTGCACCAATTTACATTCCAAGCAACGGTGCACAAGGGTTACATTTTTCCTCACATCCTCACCAACTGTTAATCACTTGTCTTCTTCATGATAGCCAAAAATATAGATGTGAAATGATATGGTTTTGATTCACATTTCCCTGATGATTAGTAATGGTGAGCTTCTTTTTATGTATGTGTTGGCCATTTGTATAATTTTTTTAGAGAAATGTTTATTCATTTCCTATGCCCATTTTTAAATTAAATTGTTTGAGGTTTTGCTTCTTGATTATCATGTGAAGGGCTCTGGATTTAATGGGGGTGGGGGAGGGAGTGTGGAATAGGCCAAGGATCCAAACTGGCGAATTCCCTGATATTCATGACCCTCTCCAGTCTCAGGCTAGCGGCACAGCCAGGTGAGTCTGGGGCTCCCACACGATGATGGCTGATGTCCTGCACGGGCTTCCAGATGCCTGGGTGGGCTGTGCCCCCTCCCCTACCACCCCCCGCCACTCCCTCACACTCCCAACCCTAAACATATAAACTTGCTTGGCACCAGGAAAAAAAAAGTGTTTGAGGTTTTGTTTCTGCTGTTGTTGTGGAGTTGTATGAGTTCTTTAGTAGTATAATATTTTGGAAATTAACCCTTCATTATACACATGGTTTGCAAGAATTTTATGCCTTTTCATTGGTTGCTTTTGCTTTCTTGCTTTCTTTCTTTTTTTTTTGGTTGTTTCTTTCACTGAGCTGAAGCTTTTTAATTTGATGTCGTCCCACTTCTTTATTTTTGCTCTTGTTGCTTCTGGTTTTTTTTTTGTCATATTCAAAAAAAGTATTGCCAAGAATGTCAAGGAGCTTTTCCCTCATCTTTTCTTTTAGGAGTTTTCGTTTTAGGTCTTATATTAATTATCAAAACTCAGGTGAACACTTGCAGAGAACCTCTGCATTTCGAGTTAATTTCTGTGAGTGGAGTAAGATAGGGGGTTCAATTCCATTTTTCTGTATGTAGTTATCCAGGTTTCCCAATATATTTATTGAAGATACTATCCTTTCCCCATTGTATATTCTTGGCTCCCTTTTCAAATATTAGTTCACTATTTATGTAGGAGTTTATTTCTGGGTTCTTTATTCTGTTCCAGCAGTCAACATGTCTAACTTTTATACCACCACCACATGGTTTTATTTACTATAACTTTATAGTGTTGCTTGAAATCAAGAAGCGTGATGCTTCCCATTTTGTTCTTCTTTGTGATTATTCCTTTGGCTATTTTGAGTTTTTTTTGTGTGTTTCCATACAAATTTTAGGATATTTTTTTTCTATTTCTGTAAAAAAATGGCATTGAAATTCTGCTAGGAGTTGCATTGAATCTATAGTTTGCTTTGGGTGATATGGACATTTTAACAATATTAATTATTTGAGTCCATGAACACAGGATATCTTTCCATTTGTTTTTTTATCTCTTTAATTTTTCATTAGAATCTTATAGTTTTTATTGTATTGATCTTTCACTTCCTTGGTTAAGTGTATCCCTAAGTACTTTATTGATTTTAATTAAGTTATATTATGAATAGGGTTGTTTTCTTTACAATTTTTATGAACAAAGTCAATATAAAACTCTTAGAAAAATATGTATAATAAAAATGACAAATATAACATTCATATTGCTAATAAACAACTATTATAAATTAATAGAAAAAACAAGCAATCAATAGAAAAAGATGAAAGCATGTAAAAGGCAGTTGATACGTAAGTATAACAATATGGCCAATAAAACTATGAAAAAATATGCAATATTAGTTGCAATCAAGCAACTTCAATTAAAGTAATAATGGTATTTAACTTCACATATTATTAAAAGGTTAAAAAGGGACTAACATTAGTTATAGGGATTAGTGGGATGAAGGGTTAGGATGCTTTCTTACATTGTTGTGACTTTTTAGAAATGCTTAGGAATGAAACATGTATGTATTAAAACAAATAGTAGACATACCCTGACCCAGAGCTCCTACTCTTGGGAACTGAAACATAAACATCATCACAAAGATGTTTATTTCAGCATAATGTAGAAAGTATTTCTCTTAGCTGGGAGATTGTTGATAGAAATACTACATATATATTACAAAGATATAGTTGGTAATTGAGAAAAACAGTATAAAGTTTATTTATATTATCTGTTGTAGAATTAACAATAATAAATTCTTCTGATCATACATATATGATCTATGCAGCAGTGTGTTGGCATTTTAGGAAAGTGATATTTGAAGAGGAAAGGAGAAAGAATTGGTGCAAATAAGTCAAATGTCTAAATGAAATTTTAAAATAAATATCCATACACACAGATAATATATATGATGATCTTATTTATATAAACATAATGTTTTGGATATATAAATAAAGATATATTAAAAAGTTATAGAAAATTAAGGTTTGACTTGAATATCTGAATAGCTTTTTTTAAAAGAAAATGGTTTTAACCACTTTATGTGAATAGCTTTTTTAACTATTAATTCAGATAATCTTTAGCTTTCCAACT
This sequence comes from Myotis davidii, assembly GCF_000327345.1. NCBI lineage: Eukaryota > Metazoa > Chordata > Mammalia > Chiroptera > Vespertilionidae > Myotis > Myotis davidii. Next base: position 825,555 of record NW_006288435.1, read on the forward strand.
ACATATTTTACAGTATTGACAGGTATTGGAAAACTATTCTTGTCCTGATGGTTTGTTTTTTTGTCAGTTAGCTTACATACCCTAGAAACAGTGAAATAAGGAAGGGGTAAAGAAAGAGAGAGGGATATATAAGAAAGCAATTTAAAAGTTCTCAACACATAGCTACTGATATCCCTTCTTTTTAAGATTTAAAAAAAATATGTTTTATTGTTTTTAGAGAGAGAAAAGGAAAGGGAGAGGGAGATAGAAACATCAATGAGAGAGCAAAACAACCATTGGCTGCCTCCTGCATGCCCCCTACTGGGAAATGAGCAAATACCCAGGCATGTTCCCTGACCCGGAATTGAACCAGCAACCTTCTGGTGTAGGGGACATTGCTCAACCAACTGAGCCACGTCACTGAGCCTGATATCCTATCCTCTCTAATAAAAGACAAAAAGGGTAATTAACCGTACCTCCGCTACGCTTCCCATTGGCTAATCTGGGTGATATGCAAATTAACGGCCAACAAAGATGGCCGTTAATTTGCATATGTAGGTGCCAAGCTATGGAGCGAAGCTGGCTGGCCCTGGGCAGGAGCAGTGAGCGAAGGCTGGCATGGCCAGCGAAGAACAAAGGGGGGGGGCTTAGCTAAGGCTTAGTGCATACTCCCTGGTGGCCCCACAGCAGGGCATCCTGGCAGCCTCCTGACAGGAGGGTGACTGGGAGAGCCGAGTGGGGCAGGGGCTGCAGGGAGCCATGGAGGGGCAGGGCGGCTGGAGCCAAGTTCCTGGGAGTCTGAGGAGAGTGCTTGACAGGAGCCCGGACTGCAAAGAAGGAAGAGGAAGCGGCCACGGGGAGCTCTTCCAATCCCCCTGCACAGACACCCTACTCCAGCCCCACACCCCCGAGGAGACGGGGAGGCTGAGCAGACAGGGAGAAGACCCAGCCTTGGGGGTAGCTGCAGCCCATATCTCTGACTCCCAATCTTTTCCCCTGCCACCCCCGCGAGGGGCGCCCACAACAATAGCACACCTGCGACAACCCGTCAGCGCCCCCGAGGCACCCGAGGCTCGTGGCCTGCCGCTGCTGGGTCCCCTCTGCTGGGGCCAGGCACGCCTCTCCTCCCTACAACACCAGACCCAGGTGAAGACAGGCCTAAGCGGCCCCTCAGGGTCAGACTCATCCCCCCCAACACCCCCTCCCTGACAGCAGTGGTGCCGTCTTCGCAGCAGAAGTGCATCAGTTGGACATCCCCCCAGGGCTCCCAGACTGTGAGAGGGCACAAGCCACACTGAGGGACCCCCTTCCCCCCAGTGCACGAATTTTGTGCACCAGGCCTCTAGTCCTATATAATAATAGAGGAATATGCAAATTAGCCAGGATGCTGTAAAGTCAGGACTGAACAGCAGGGACCTGAGGCTGCATGGCACCTAGCCAGGGCGAGGGACCTCAGGCTGTGCTCCCTGCCCGGTGGGGCTTGATGGTGGACCTGAGGCCATGCCCTCTGCCCGGCGGGGCTTGATGGGGACCTCAGGCCACGCTCCTCGCCCCAGCAGGGGACCTGAGGCTGCGCCCCCCCACCGTAGTTGCTTGATGGGGGTGGGGCCGGCCAGGTCTGGGTCTCACCCAATGGGGCTGGGGCCGGCCGGGTCTGGGTCTCCTGTGTTTTTGAAGCGCGTGCTGGTGGTGGGCAGGGACTTGACTCTGGTTCCCGCGGCGTGCCCCAGACTCTGACAGGAGGGAGATTTTCATATACATTTTACTAATTTTCTTTCATCTCTGACACTTCTGTTATAGAGAAAGGGCAAATAGCAATATTAAAATATTTCTTCTCATTAATTCCCTTTTAATGTGTACAAATTTTGTTCACCAGGCCACTAGTTTTCAATAAAAATACAAACAAATCATGAACCCACTAACTGAAAATATGTGTAGAATAACCGTGCAACTTACAGAGTTCTAGTAATCTCATATTAGACATTAGTGGCTTAATCACTTAATCATTTACTCATTCAATTTTTCAAGCACTTATGAGACTAAATAAATACTTGAAATATACTAAGCATTGTGGCTATAAGAATGGTAAGGCCTGTGTCTGGGTTGTGTATTTACAAGAAGTTTAGGTGATAGTGTGGTACAGTATTTATATTTTAATATGATTAATATGATAAGAGACATACATGCTACATACCATTCATGTGTGTTACATAAAGCAAATGTGACTGGCTGGAATAATGGTTTTCTAACTTTTTAACAGCATAAACTTAATTTTTGAATAAACTAATAGACTTAGTTTGAATACTAAAATAGATAGGGTAATATTTTAAGAGTTCAAATATATAAGTTCAAATTTTTAAGGTTTTCAAAGGCAATTTTGATGTACACAAACATTTGAAATCAGGGATAGCCTTGAGAGTTGCAGCACCAATATCCAATTTAAATGTAGTGGTTTGTTTGTTTGTTTGTTTGTTTCAACAGACCAAAAAAATCTAAATTTACATGGATAATAAATGCAAATGGAATTTTTTTAACATCCAGCTCACCTTGCCATATTATTTGAGCAGTAATTGAATCATTTTTAAGATCTTTACCAACTGCCTCCATCTACTCTTTCAACAACTTTCCTGTATGTCATATAGCAGTGTTAACTATGCATCATGATGTATATTATCTATATATATAAAAGGCTAATATGCGTAGTGTCCCCTTGGGAGTTTGACTGAGAGACCAGGAGTTAGATTGCTCACTATGATGTGCGCTGACCACCAGGGGGTGGCATAGAATGAAGGTATGGCCCAACCGGCAGCAGGCAGCCGAGGAAGGAAGGCCCTGGCTGGAAGCCAGAAGGCCCTGATTGGCCGTGATCGCCGACCAGGTCTAGGAACCCTACCAGTGTACGAATTTTGTCCACTGGGCCTCTAGTATTCCTAATAATTATTTCTTTTACATCTGGAATTTTGTACCTTTTGACTTCCTTCTTCTAATACACCTTCACCCCATTCTTCCTCTGATACCCACAAGTCTGATCTCTTTTTCTGTGATTTTAGTGTTTATTGTTGGTTGGATTTTTAGATTCCACATATAAGTGAGATCATACAGTATTTGTCTCCATTGAACTTTCATTGCAGTCCTATAGCATACACATTCCTAATAAATTTATTTTTAAAAATTGCCTTTTTCAAAAAGTGACTTAAATGACCTTTATAATATTTAAGTTATATCTCAAATAAAATTGGAATATACAGATGCTAGCCCCCATTTTACATTTGCATATTCCCTCTAAATTGATTGGGGTATTATGCTTATCTATTTATATAAAAGCCAAGCGATATTTTTTTTTAATATATTTTATTGATTTTTTTACAGAGAGGAAGGGAGAGAGATAGAGAGTTAGAAACATCGATGAGAGAGAAACATCGATCAGCTGCCTCCTGCACATCTCCTACTGGGGATGTGCCCGCAACCCAGGTACATGCCCTTGACCGGAATTAAACCTGGGACCTTTCAGTCCGCAGGCCAATGCTCTATCCACTGAGCCAAACCGGTTTTGGCACCAAGCGATATTTTTGATGGAACAACTGGAACGACCAGTCACTATGATACGCACTGACCACTAAGGGGCAGACCCTCAACGCAGGAGATGCCCCCAGCCCACAGGCCCTGATCGCCAATGGGGTCTGCCAGCCAACCTCCTAGTCCCTCCCCATGGCCAGGCCTCCAGGCTGGGACAAAGAACCAGGGGTGGGTGGTGGCGGACGCAGCCCCTTTCCCAGGGTGGGCTGAGGCCAGCTCCCTCCTCGGGACCGGCGGCCAAACTCTTGGGTCCCTCCCTCATCCCTCCTCCATCCCTCCCCCAGCCGGCAGGCCCTGATTAGTCCACTGCCTGCCCGCCATGGTGGTGGTTGGCCCCTCCCCGCAGCCAGCAGGTCCCCATCACCCAACTGGGGTGGGCCCCAGGCTAGGATGGGGAACCGGGAGTGGGTGGCAGCGGATGTGGGTAGTGAGGGAAGGAGAAGAGGGGGGGAGATAAAGAGGTGGGGAACCATGCAGGGGCGGCATGCAGGACAGCAAGGGAAGGAGGGGGCGAGGCTGCAGGGAGGTGGGGAATCTGATCAGCCCTGATCGCTGGCCAGGCCTAGGGACCCCACCCATACATGAATTTCATGCACTGAGCCTCTAGTAAATATTACAGTAGATTATATTATTTAAATTTATAATTAAGTTCAATATTTTTATTTGGCAAAGTATTAAAAATGTATACTATAAAATATATTTAGTTATTTTGAACCACATAATTAAGTAGAAAATAATATTACTGACAAAATATATGTAAACTGGATTTATTGAATAGCTTATGAAATACATTGTCTTGTCACTATTGTTATAAGATTACATTTACAAATTAAATATTTGCTAAAGAATTTTTTAATGAAAATATTAGTGAGGTAATTACATATTATTTATGTACTCTGCATTTTGACAGATTTTGAGAAATATATTTTTCTTATATTTAAAAAAAAAATTGTCAACCCATAACTTCAGGTGTTTCTAATGTGCAGCCAGAATTAAGAACCAGTATTGCAGACTAGAGCTTTTCAAATAGACTATGCTTGCAGCCCCCTGGGAGTTGTCTATAATTGTAGTTTCTGATTCAGTGAGTCTGGAGAGGCCATGACTGCTTTTAGAGCAGGAGATGCTGATGTTACTGGTCCTGGGAAAGGCACTTTGAGTATGGAGACCCTTCCAAGACAAGATTCCCATGAAATCCCAAAATGATTCCCAAGCAGATAGAAGCTCCTTGTCCCGTTCTCTAGGGGAAAGGACTTCTTTTTGTATTTTTATTTTTTTAAATCTTTTTGAGTGTGCAAGGAAAAAAAAAGCTGCCAGTAGAACGCTAGGTCCTTCATGCCTGTTCTAGAGGGAGCAGCCTGGAGTGGGAAGGGAGGAAAAAGGCTTCCCTTACTCCTATCCCCCTCACCCCCCGCCTTTGCTATATTTAATCTTACATATGCAGGTTTATTTTGTTGTTCTTGTTCTGTGCTGTCCCTGCCACACCCCTCTCCCTTGTACACTCCCCCACCCCAAGACCACCGTCTGTTAACCCTGCCAAGCCTGCGCTGAGGCTAGGTGCAGCTGGCTCCCACTAAGTGACGGCAGCTAGGTCACTGCAGGGAAGCCAACCCCAGCTGCTGAGAAGCTCACCTTTGGCACCAGTGTCAGTCCCTGAGGCCTCGGTGAAGGTGCTGGGCCCACACAGGCTGCCCCACCTGCACCCACAGTGGAGTAGGCCTGGCCAGGCACAAAGACAACACCTGCGCTGCAGGGCTGGCGAGGCCTCAGCCAGAGGGACAACCTCCTGCCTAAATATTTTGATGATAGTGTTTTTATTGATTAGCCATACAGTATTAGTTAATTTATTATCAAGTTACAGAAGAGACTGTGTTGTTATTTAAGTACCACCATTCACAGCTTAATAGATACTGCATAACCAACCATTTAATAGTAATTTTACTGTACAGAATTGATCATTTTACTTCTTAATTATTGGATCATTTACAAGAAGTATTTTTATAAAAGCAAACATAAACTCTCAAAAATAACACAGTAATAATGTGTGTGTGTGTTTGTGTTCATGCCTAGTACATAGTGTATTTCTACTATCAATAAGATTGCATTCATTTAGATTTGTACAAATATTCATCAACAGATGTACCCACAGTAAGATAGTTATTTTATTTTGACTCATTTAGGTAAGAATTAAATTTACTCCAAAAAAGTTATGGCTGCCCTTGCTGATTTGGCTCAGTGGATGGAGTGTTGGAAATAGAAATTGATGTTTCTATCTCTCTTTCCTTCTCCTTTCCTCTCTGAAATCAATAAAAATATATTTTTTTAAAAAAATTAATGGCAGTTATTTTTTTCTGTCCTCAATATATAAGCAGAAGCCCTAACCATATATTTATTATTGTTAAATTAGGATTTTTGTATATTTTTAAATAGAACATTTTATGAAAATATGTTGAGTTCTAAAATAACTAGTTTGTTAAAAACATTTATTAATGTAATATATGTCCCTGGAAAATTACTTTAATTTTGTATGATAGTCTTAATTTAGAAAGTGGCCAGCAGTGATTTCTCTAAGACCAGAAATAACTAAGCTTTTTTACCGTTCTTGACCTTTGGATGTACACCTAGCATAGGATCCTTTTTTCTAGGTTTTCCATTCCTGTAAAAATGTACTCTGAAAATAATATGGATTTAAGCAAAGATAAAAATCAATAACACTATTCATCATATAACCTTACTCATTTATATGTTAATGTTCATGATTTTTGGTGAAAATTTAGTCATTTGCATTCCATTTTTATGTTTTTGCCATGTGCATATAGCATATATACCTTATCCTATCTAATAATAGACAAACAGGGTAATTGACCTTACCTTCACTAAGCTTCTCATTAGCTAATCAGCAAGATATGCAAATTAACCACCAACAAAGATGGCAGTTAATTTGCATATGTAGGCGTGAAGCAGGGGAGCAAAGACTGAAGGTGGCTCCGGCCAGAGCAGCGATCAAAGCGGCTTCGGCCATAGCTAAGATCTGGAAACAGCCTAAGTGCCCATCAGTAGATGAATGGATCAACAAAGGCTTTTTTTGGGGGGGTGGGGGGGAGCAGGCTTTGATTGTTGCTCCGGCAGGAGCAGCAAAGGCTTTGAAGGCGGCTCTGGCCTGAGCGAAGGCCTGGGTCCCCGGTGCTGAAGGAAAACCGGTGCAGGCAGCCAGGAGAAAGGAAGGCCTATTGCATGAATATTTTCGTGAAACAGGCCTCTAGTTTATTTAATATTTGTCTACTCACTTTTTAACTAATTCAAAATTTTAAAGTACATTTATTTCAATATAATAAATAGAAAAGTTATGTGACTAAAAAGTCATCACTGCCAATTCAGTATCAACAAGATTCCCAGACTTGGGGTTTGGTGAGCTGGGAGAATTTATTCAATCAAAACAAATCAATTGTGAAACAGTGTGTCTGTGAAACAGTTCAGTTGTTTAACAGCATGGATATGGAACAGCACAGCTTGGGACAGGCCAGGTGAGGCAGCCCACGCAAGGAGGCTGCAGTGTCACCGCTCCCATGCCACAGCTCTGCTCAGACAAGACACTTCCACTTTGCCCCAGCGAGACAGCTCCTCTCCAGTGTTACAGCTTCTGCCAGGGAAACACAATTTTCAATGGAAACAAAGTGTGCTCCAAGAGCTAGAGGGGAGATTGATGCAGTTTCCAACCCTTGTCCCTGATTAGTCCATTTCTATGCAAATGAGAACTCCAAATACTCATGGTTTGCTTGGTCCAAATAGCAGCATCCTCATTGGTCAGATGGAGCCATTCTGATTGGTTGGTGAAATGCAAATGCGGATATAGCTGCACAGCTCTGGTTGCATGGGGAAAGTCTCAATCTTATTGGCAGCATTTTTGTCCTAGGAGCTCTCTCACAAGGGTCTACTCAGAAGGCAGGAGCACAGGACAGCAGGCTTGGCAGGTTACTCGGTGGCTTTTCACAGTGTGCATGAGAGGCCTCTGTCAACAATGGCTGCGAGACTCTGGTTATAAATTTGGGCTTGATTAACCATAAGGAGCCCTTCTTGGCAGGTATATTCTTATCGGGGTCAACACTTGTTTGCCATAATAAATAAAAATGATTAAAAATAAAGCAATATAGTTATCAAAACGATAACTGGATCTTGCTTGCTAAGGTCTCTGAGTAAAAGGCCAGCTCTCATTTTGTTAAAAAAAGGTTTTTATGTTAGCCCTTAAGAAAGGTACTAAAGATACCCACGCACCACCCTGGGACTCTGAGTGTTCAGAAGGACTGAGGAAGAAATGGAACATAAATACATTTTTAACAGTGTGGTTCAATGTAATTTAGTGCCATCTCTCAGGACTCCACAAATGATTTCCTTTCCTGCTGGTTATGGACATCCCCACACTGATAAGCACTGCTGTTTTATGTGTGTGTGTTTCAGGTATGCATTTAAAAATTAGCTACCTAAAGTAAAATGTAAAGTCACTGTTGTGTTGCTAATTTTGAATAACTAATTTAATTCATAAATATTAACATATGTTGACTTTTCTGTGTATCTGTGACATTGAACTCTGATATCCAAAGTGTATTTAAATTAAAATATGTTGTACAGATGCAAATAAAAGAACTCTAGCAATAATAACAAAAATTATTTTTTCTATTTTTCCAGCTTGCAGGCCAGGCTTCTATAAAGCATTTGCTGGGAACACAAAATGTTCTAAATGCCCTCCACACAGTTTAACCTACATGGAAGCAACTTCTGTCTGTCAGTGTGAAAAGGGTTACTTCCGAGCTGAAAAAGACCCACCTTCCATGGCATGTACCAGTAAGTCTATATTTTGCATTGGGAAATCCTATTTCAGACCCTTTTGGCCTCTATTCTAATATTTTTAAAATGTAGATATACAAAATCCTGTACCATCAATGCTAATTATCTTTGGTAACAGTCAAGGAAAAAGTTCTTTATTATCAGCAGTTTTTAGCTCCTTGAAAGAACGTGTTTACTCCTCAAAATTCACATTTATCCTTCACATGCAAATACCAAACACTGGTTTGGAGACCTGTAAATTTTCCTTAACCATAATCAGTCCTTAGGAAATTAAAGTAGTTTAAGCCTGCCTAAGAATTTATAAGCAAAACTTCTCTTCTTTGCTTCCACCCTTGACCATTTTTTTAGGCAGTTCAAGTTAGGGCAATCAAGTAGTTTTCCATGTGAAGAAACTTCCCCAGGGGCGAAGAGCCATTGTGCTATTGTTATGTGGAAACGTTTTGAGTTTTCTTTGACATTTTTCTTTAAAGGAAGATATTTCTGAGTTTGTTTACATTTCATCTCTCACTCTTTCTCCAATTTTGGGGTTGGAACAAGTAGATTTAAATCTAAATGTTAAGGTCATTTTAATGCATGCACTAAGAATTTTAAATTATTTGTACTTGTTATTCAAGTATTGTGAAATATCTGTACATTATAAAAATAAAAATGAATATATTAATGCATTGCTAGGTTATGCAAAAGTAAAATGTCACGTCTTAGATAGTTATAAAAATCTTTTTAAATACATGAATAAGATAGTATAGTGACATTTGCCCATCTTTTTGATGAATTGGTGCCAAAATATTACTTATCTTGTATAATTTCTTAGAGGCAAAAATATATTGAGAATTATGTAATGTGACATATTCCCTAGAGGCAATAGATATGGCCTATTTTTTAAAACTAATACAGTTGTTAGATTTATCTGTATTACTACAGACTTTCATATAAAATATCTTTATGAACACATTTAATAAAAATGCAACACATTCATTAATAGATGTAATTCTTACTTTTTTGCAAATGCTGAGACACTACCTTATTCAGAAATTTGTAGCTTGGGAAATTACTACCTTGAAATTTTTTTCCCCTAATAAAATATTTTAAGTTTATAAATGGGAAAAGGAAAATTCTAAATATAATTTCTCAAGTGATTTGGAAATAGTTTTAAACAGGAAGAGCTTGCTATTACTATACACAGGCAATCCTTCTTGCACAGTTGGTGTATATCATTATATTATATTGTGGATAACATACACCAGCTTAGGTAGATGGTGGAGTTTGAAATAACTACAGTACTACCAGGCAAATATCTCTCAAATCCTATATCAGAAAGTGAAGGGAGCTTCTCATGTGAGTGATAGAAGGGAATATCCTCCCTTTTTTTTCTTAGATCATACATATACAGCTGACAAGTTGAAGGAATATATTGGGTCTTATTATTATAACCCTTCATGAGGTAGCAACATAGGTAATTTGCAAGACTTATGGTTCTTTGGAGCAAGAGACTAATTAAGGAAATAAATAGGGATGCAACAAGGTCTATGAACCTGGCAAACTAGTCAGTCAGTCATTATTGATTCAGATATGTGTATTTACCAGCTTAATGTTTTATGTTTTCTTTCATTTAAAAAAAAATCTTTTTTTTATGCTTGATATTATAAATTACTAGAGGCCTGATGCACGAAGATTCGTGCAAGAATAGGCCTTCCTTCCCTTGGCTGCTGGCACCGCCTTTGCTCTTGCCCAGAGCTATCTTTCCGCCTTCACTGCAGCCTGGAGCCACCTTTCCACCTTTGTTCTGGCCAGAGCCGCCTTTCTGCCTCTCACCTTGTTGCATCAATTTACATAATCCCTCCTTATTGGCTGTGGGCAATGCCATCTTTGTCACGAAGTTATGATCAATTGGCATATTCCATCTTTATTCGGTAGGACATGTTTAAAATGTTTGCCTGCCTTAGCTATACTAAGTGCAACTCAAAAATGTTTAATTCTGGTCATTGTTGGGCAGTGCTTTAGGCATGGAACAGCATTCTATGTTGCCATCTGGGGTTAAAGTTAGAACTCCCCCCAAAAAGCTGAAAGCTTTGGTCAGGTCTCCTGGTCCAGTCCTAGGAGGCTCCCCTCTCAAGGCTTCTCTCTACTGCTTCCTTGAGGACTTCTTTCCCCTGTTTTAGCAAAGACTTAGCATAGTGTGTTAGTAATTTTCCATCTTTAAGAGTCAAATTATCTGAGTATAAATCTTGGTTTTGGTGCTTTCTAGGTATGTAACCTTGGAAAAATTATTTAACCTCTCTTTGCCTCAGTTGTACCATTTGTAGTGAACATAACAGTACCAATCTCATTCTTTTGTTATGATGATTAAGTTAATATTTGAAAAGTGCTAAGAACAATACCTAGCACATAGTAGGTATCTGATGTCAGTAACATTTTTTTAAATATATTTTATTGATCCTTTACAGAGAGGAAGGGAGAGAGACAGAGAGCTAGAAATATCGATGAGAGAGAAACATCGATCAGCTGCCTCCCGCACATCCCCCACTGGGGATGTGCCCGCAACCCAGGCACATGCCCCCGACCGGAACCGAACCTGGGACCTTTCAGTCCGCAGGCCGACGATCCATCCACTGAGCCAAACCGGTTTCGGCGTCAGTAACATTTTTGAATTACACTCTGATTAGATGAGAGACCCTTGTTGTTATTGCAGTATATTCAGGACAAGGGAGACACATAAACTCCAAAGCATCATAGCTCATAAAATTAAAGAATTAGATTATTGGGAAAGAAAAATCAGGAAAATGACAAGTCAGGAGGTCATTGAACAATTTGACAATTAGACCCTGGCCCTTCTTAAGAGGACCACCAGGGTTTACCAAGACAGGGTACTTTTGAAGCTGCAAATCAAGCAAGTAGTCAACCCTTCCTATCTTCCATTAACCACAAACAATATTCAGATTTTAATATCTGCAAGCTCCCTGGACTTCGAGATCATATATCTACAAATTAGCCATTCTTTAATGCCTTTATTCCAATTAGTATTATATAAGGGTTAGAATTCAGGTCAGGTAAACAGCCAATCCCATCACTTTCTGATGATTTTTGTCAGTGTAAACCTTTGAAACTGTTTTTAGAGAATTTTCCAGGGGTTTAAAAGGAGGTATCTTTTCCCCTTAGTATCAGGGGCAGGGACATTTTGAATGTATGAGTTTAAAAGAAAATAAAGGAGTAAAATATTGGGAATGACTAACCAGGCATTTTGGCTGATAAACAGCATAGTAAGGTCAGAGTTCATATATGTATTTTGTATGATTATATAAATGATATGATTTTAAGACTCTAAGGAAGTCATTCCCTGCCTCTTAGTGCCATCAACAACCCTTAAGTTTCTGGTACAACAATGCATATGATTTTACCATTAAGATTTCTAATGAACAAAATAAATAGACAAACAAAAAAGAAACAAACTCATAGATACAGAGAACAGACTGACTGTTGTCAGAGGGGAGAGAGATAGGGAGGTTGGGTGGAAAAGGTCAAGGGATCCAGCAGCACAAATTGGTAGTTACAGAACAGTCACCGAGATGTAGATTACAGCATAGGAAATATAGTCAGTAATATTGTGACAAATATGTATGGGGCCAGGTAAGTACTTGAAGCAGCAGGAGGACCACTCTGTGAAGTACATGATTTTCTAACCACATTGCTGTACATATGACACTGATACAGAAAAATATTCAATGTAAATTATAATTGAAAAAAATATATATACATATAAAACAATAATTTTAGCGTTTGATAGCCCTTGCCAGTGTGGCTCAGCTGGAGCATTGAATATTGCTTTCTCTCTTTCAATACAGAGATATGTGTCTTTTTTTTATTTCATGATCTTGAAACATGTAACATACATAATTTATTTAAATAAAGATTTTTGTTAATATTGCTTTATTTTAGAACAGTTTTAGATTCACAACAAAATTAAGAGATAATATGGAGATTTCCCATGTATCCTCCTACCTCTGATGTTCATAGCTTTCCTCACTATCAACATCCTCATCGGAATGATACATAGGTTACAACTGATGGATCTGCATTGACACACCATATTCACCCGAAGTCCATAGTTTACATTAGGGATCACTCTTGGTTTGTACATTCTATGGATTTGGACAAACTTATGATGACATGTACCCATCACTGTAGCATCATACAGACTATTTTCACCGCCACAAAATCTGTGCCCTGCCTATTCATCCTTTCCTCCCACCAACCTATGGCAACCACTTATCTTCTTACTGTCTCATTCATAATACAGTATGTAGCCCTTTTAGACTGGCTTCTTTCACTCAGTAATATTTATTTAAGACTCTTCCATGTCTTTTTAATGGCTAGATAGATTATTTGTTTTTTAGTGCTGTCTGGGTGTACCACAGCTCATATATCCGTTTACCCACTAAAGGACAGCTTGGCTGCTTTCCAGTTCTGGCAATTATGAATAAGCTGCTAAACATGAATGTGTAGCTTTTTGTGTGGACATAAGTTTTCAGCTACTTTGAGTAAATATCATGAAGTGTGACTGCTAGATTATATGGTAAGGGTTTGTTTAATTTTATAGGAAACCACTAAATTATTATTTTGCATTCCCACCAATAATGAAGGAGAGTTCCTGTTGCCCCACATGCTTGCCAGCATTTGATATTGTCAGTATTGTGTGCTTTGGCTGTTTCTAATAGGTGTGTAGTGGTATCTCGTTGTTTTAATCTGCGTTTCCCTGATGACACGCTATGCAGAGTGTCTTTTCATATGCCTATTTTCCATCTATGTATAAAGTTTTTGGTGAGGTCTCTACATCAAGATTTGTAGATGTTTCAAAAAGTTGAAACAAACAAAAAAAGATGTCTCATCATCATAGCTAACCTCTTGAACCGTTGTGTTGGTGGTGAGTAATCTGATCCTTGAACTTTCTACTGGCCTGGATATCATTGTTAATGTCCTCTTCTGACTTTTTTTTCTCACTAACTTCTAGCTCATAACCTGTAAGTACACTCGAACTTCTATCCTTTAAAACATGCTCCCAAACCAATATTCTTTCTCCTCAAAAACACATCTTGGAAAAGCAGTCTTCACTGGCTATAGCTACTTCTTCGCTTTTAATTTAATTTTCATTCTACTGCATTCAGATTTTTGCTCTTCACTCTACTGCAATCAGATTTTTCTTCCACCACTTCAAGTATACTGTATAAGAAAAATTCACCAATGATCTTATTTGCCATTTCCCATTAGAAACATTTTTGTCCTGTTACATTTAATTATTTTCAATTACTCCCTTTTTCTTGAAACTATCTGTTCTCTCTCAGTCTAAGATATTGCAGTCTTACCTTCACCTTCTTAATTTTTTCACCATTGTGTTGGTCCCTCTTAATGGGTTCTCTTCTTTCGCTCACCAGTTAAATGTTAATTATTCTCACATTCCTTTGCCTTTTTATCTTTTCACATGTTCTCTTCCGCAAATGGCACATGTAAATAGGTGATGCCTATATTTTATCTTTATCCCAGTCTTCTCTCCTAAGGTCCAGAGTGTTCTAGCAAACTAATTATGGATCTGATAACCTATTTGTCCTATGGAAACCTGCCTGCATCCCCAACCTTCTGTTACAGGATTCCAGGGCAGAAGGAATAGGGAAACAGACAGGAAAGTTAAAACAAGGCCGAACAGTGTGGGCAATTTGCATCCAGATTGTAATTAACAAACCGTTATCTTCAAATGGTTAAAAAACTTCCCTAATGAGAGAATTCAAAGAGGGGGAAAGAGAAGGGGGGAAAAAGGCAGTTTTACTCTCTAAGCAGAGAAGCCAGCAGTCTCAAGGCTTGGCAAGTAAGTCTTATTTCCAAGATGTTGAGGTTGTTCTCATCCTTAATGCCAGAACTTTCTTCTACTTGAAATGCCCTCTAGGTCTGCACATGACTGTTGCCTTTTTGTCATTCAGGCTCAAATATCAGTTCTTAGGACAGACATTTCCTGCCTACCCATTCAAAAATAGAATCCCTCCCAGTTACTCTGTGAAAATATCAGATTTATTTGTATAATTGCTTCCTTGTTTATTGTCATTCAACCCATGGTAGATTGAAAGGGCCATGAGATCATGGATATTCTTTCTTTATTGTATCTTTTGCACTAATAATAGTACCTGGCAGATACTAGGCATTAAGTAAAATTTAATGAACAAATTAACTAACAATTTCGAGCTCAACCTGCACAAGCCAATTTTATTTCTTTCTACCCCAGCTTGCTCATATATCCCTGGTGAATCTTTATTCACCTTTCCATTCAAGCCAAAAAGTTTATATTCATAAATCTGCCCCAACCTCAACATGTTCACGTGGTCACAGGTCCTATGAATTCTACCTCTTAGCATTTCTTCAATTCATTCTTTTCTGTCAATTCCGAACCCTATCCTTTTAGTTAAGGCCTTCAACTATTCCCTTAGACTAATTTAATAATATCTCAGCAAGCCTCCTTCCTTGTTTTTCATCCCTCAAAATATTTCAAACTATTAGAAAGTATTATTGCTAAAAAAACAAAACCTTGATCATATTTCCACTTCCTCTACCTAAAGTCTTTCAAAGCCCAATATTGTAAGAGTTAATTCAAGGACATATAAAGTCTAGCCCTGGCCTGTTTCAACCTCTCCAACTTTAACTGCATTAGGGTCTCTCTCAAATAGTCCTCATACACAGTTGTACCAGCGGCATACTTCCGAGTTTGGGTCTTCTTGATTTTTAAAAATTCATGTGTGTGTCCAGCCAGCATGCCTCAGTAGTTGAGCATTGACCTATGAACCAGGAGGTCACGGTTTGATTCCCAGTCAAGGCACATGCCTAAATTGCAGGCTCGATCCCCAGTTTGGGGCATGCAGGAGGCAGCTGATTAATGAATCTCATCATTGATGTTTCTATCTCTCCCTCTTTCTTCCTCTCTGAAATCAACAAAAATATATTTAAAAAAAATTCATTGTCTTTTTTGCATAAACTGCAAAATATACAAAGAAATTATAAGTAAGAAATTTAAAATGAAATACTGAAATTTTTTCTCTAGTCTCTTAGTCTACTTTATAAACTCTTAACTTTATTTCTCAGGTGACTCATGTTCTATGTTTTAAAGGATGAGCTGTGGGGGATGCTCCACAATATCAAGTCTGGATCCATTAGGGCAGGAGACCCTACTGCCTGCCAAGTCTGTTATCAAAATAACTGTCTAAGGCTTTTCCAGGCCAGAAGGGAAATTACTGAGGTTGAAGAAACAAAGGAAAATAAGAGTTACTAAGAAAGTGCTTGTCAAGCAGAAAGCATGAAAAGGTCAAGAGAAATGAAATGAGGGTTTATATATGGATGCATGAAAAGTTAGACAAAATATAATTCCACACTCATAGCATTTTTATTTTGATGTTTCTCATGTGTTTAAATCCATACAATTTTTTAAAGCTACAGAACAGGTCCTGGAAGATCAATAGATTAAACAAGCATTTGTGTTACCTATTTAGAAAAGTTCAAAAAATAAAATGTAACTCATATCTATATAATAAAGAGATAATATGCTAATATGTCCATTACGGTCTCCCAGTCACGACTAGTCTGTGGGCAAGACCAGGGGCAGGGACTTCTGCCCCCAGTGCTAATGTCAGGCTGCCTGATTGTGTCCCCATTCAGCACTGGTATGATGCTGTGGGGGCGGGGGGGCTTGCTCGATAGGGGAACTAAGGCCGTTCCCCCCGCCCCGGCTCTAGGCCGGGAGACCTCAGACTGTACTCCCTGCCCCTGCACTGGGCCAGGGGCCCTCAGGCCATGCCCCCCACCTGCAGGGCTTGACAGGGTACCTCAGGCCACAACCCCCACCCAGTGGGTCTTGGCAGTGGACCTCAGGCTGCCCCTCACCTGGTGGGGCTTGACGGGGACCTCAGGCCATGCCCCTCACCTGGCAGGGCTTGACGGAGGACCTCAGGTCACGGCCCCGACCAGCAGGGCTTGACAGGGGATCTCAGACCATATCCTCAGCCCCAGTGCCAGCCAGGGACCTGAGGCTGCACCCCTACGCAGCGCTGGGCTACGGAGCCTGAGGCTGTGCCCCCCGCCTGGAGGGGCTTGATGGAGGAGGGGCTGGCCAGTTCTAGGTCTCACTCAATGTGGGTGGGGCAGGCCGGGTCTGGGTCTCCTGTGTTTTCGAAGTGCATGAAGGTAGTGGGTAGGGACTTGACTCTGGGTCCCATGGCGCGCCTCAGACTCTGACAGGAGAGAGACTTTATATACATTATACTAATTTTCTTTCACCTCTGACACTTCTATTATAGAGAAAGGGCAAATAGCAATATTAAAATATTTCTTCTCATTAATTCTCTTTTAATGTGCACGAATTCCGTGCACCGGGCCACTAGTATGTATATAATTCTAATGCACATCAGAATTTCTTTTCTTTCTTTACTTTTTTTTTATTTTTGGTCATTTAAATATGCAATCAAGCACCTTGTGTGTAAAAATAGCATTTTCAAACTTCATTCTTAATACAAGACAGATATCGTGTCTCTGTTTCTTTGTATTTGACATACACCAACAGTGATTGGGATGAAAGTGTGAAAGTTGAATTTACTTTTTCTCTAAGGCTAACATTGTAAAACATGGCTTCCTTATTGCTGGAATAATTGACCATCTAAGAAAGTCATTATTCTGTCACTCTTGTTTTGAGTAGAGCAGATAGCGTGCTGACTGTAGCAGGAGAGAGCTCTTCATTTCTGCGGCCCTACTTAGTAATCCACTTCTGGGTGGGTACAGGTACCCCTGTTCTGCTTGCTATCTCTTCTTTTTTCCCCATCTCTAAGAGATTTTCCCCATCTCTTAGAGATTTCCTCCCCCTCTCCTGAGCACATTTTACATGGAGAAAACCATTCTGGTTCCTTGCTTTTTCATCTCACAACTGAAATGCAAAAGTGCAACTGATTGGTTATGTGGTTCATTGCAAACCCAGTGTAGCAGCAACAATTTTACAAAGGCCGAAATAGAAGTTGTAAAGATGGATTTTATAACTTTTTGCAGGGTGTGCTATATTTTTGACTTGTCTTTCTATAGAAAATAACTCTAAATATTCACTCCATGTATTGCAATGTTTGTTTTTCTTAAAATTAAAATGATCTTTACATTACAGAATAGATACCTGTATGTAATGAATCCATTTCCCTAATACAGATCACTCATGTAAGATGTCACTTGAACTTCATAGAGTGCCCTAAGCACAAACACTTTAATTTTTATTTCAGTAGAGGATTTGTTACCAAATCACCTGGGAGAGGTTCCTCTATAGCAGAGGTTCTCAACCTGTGGGTCGTGACCCCTTTGGGGGTCGAATGACCCTTTCACAGGGGTCACCTGAGACCATTGGAAAACACATATATAATTGCATATTGTTTTTGTGATTAATCACTATGCTTTAATTATGTTCAGTTTGTAACAATGAAATTGGAGGTCACCACAACATGAGGAACTGTATTAAAGGGTCGTGGCATTAGGAAGGTTGAGAACCACTGCTCTATAGGAAGAGAATATTAAGGGTCTTCAGCTAATGCTGGAGAATTGAGTTACCACTCTGTAGAATTGTGTTGCTACTTGCTTCCAGGGTGAATCTGTTCTTGCCTTCTGCAATTGGAGCTCAGAGAGAGTTATCCCTTTCAGTATCAGCAGCTTGTACACAACAGACCAATTACCAATAAGCATGTGTAATTGGTAAGAGAGGGTTCATTATCATCCCCATGATGTTACACATGTTGGCAACACTTAGTATCTTCATATTTCTCTTTTCTATTTCTAATGCATGTTTAACTCAAGCAGAAAGGGATTTTTGTAGGTGTGCACGATTTCTCCTTTTTCATAGTATTATGAAAAACATCATTTTTAACTCAGAAGACACCAGGCCAGCCTTCTAATTATTTCATTTGTATTTTAGTGTGCTTTTATCATACCTGTGGTTTTGCCCTTTAACTCCTGATCTGCACAAGCTATAATACATTTCGGTAATTCTTACAATTAGTTATTCTATGGGTTTGGTGTTCTTTTCTGCATTGCTGAGGATGGTTGATAACTATTTTTGGAATTTTCCCAAGGTAAACTTATATTTATTCTGTATAGCATAGACATTTGGGGCCAAAATATTTACTTTGAAAGTTTTTGAGTATCTACAGAACTATATTTTAAGAAGTTTTTCTTTTTTCCCAAGGATAGATAGATGGATGGCTATCCATTTTGTTATGAGTCATTATTAGTTAATCATGATTGTGGTGATATAAATATTTCCTTTCGCTTCTCAGATTTCAAGTCATGTGGGTCAGGATCTTGCAAAAAGTATAACCTTGAACTCTGCTCTAGAATATTTGTCGAATTTTACACTATGTAAAAATTAATTCTTGAAAGATTGCATAAAGCCATGCATTATATTCATTCCTTTTGTTAAAGCAAATATTGCCTTTGGTTCAGGCTGGACCACAGTAGAACTGTGTACATGAATATAGATATCTCAGTATAATATGTAATTTGATAAGCATCAGACACATCTATAAAATAGGGATACTAATAACTACCCTATAGATTTATTATGATAATTGAATTAAATAAATCATGTGAAATGTTAAGTACACTCTTTAGAAAAAAAAGAGTGCTCAAAAATGTTGACTATATTTCTGAATACATGCCTACAAGGTATAAAAGTGCTCAGTTCTGACTGAGGACAAAAGGAGAGTGTCACAAAGGGGGTAAAACCTAAATTGGACTGGTGTGTTAGTTGGTTGGTACATCGTCCTATACACCAGAAGGTGGCTGGTTTGATTCCAGTCAGGGCACATAGCTAGGTTGCAGGTTTGATCCCCAGTTGGGGTGTGTATGTGAGGCAACCTACCTCTCTCTCTCCTTCCTTCCCTCCCTCATTTCCTCTCCCTCCTTTCTTCCCTCTCTCCCTCTCTCCCTCTAAGGTCAATAAAATAAAAGAAAGGAAAAATGAAACAGTATGTGCAAAGGACTGAGGTGAAGGGATGGTCCTGGATATGAAAATTCTTGTAGACAAGATTGAGTTTAGGTTTTATTCTGAAGTGAATGTTATTTTATCTATTAGATTTATTTTTTCTTTAACTATGAGTTTTAGAAAGAATGGAGAATCTAAAATGAATTATCTAAGTTGTCATTAGCAGTATTATGAAAACATTAATGGAAAACAAGGCTTAATTTTAGACATCAATTTAGGTACTGAAGAAGGTGCAAATATTGAAGAAAATGAGACTGGAATACAAAAAAAAATTAAAGTGCACATGCTTCACTTATTTTGAGCATATTTATTTTGAAAATTTAATTTTCAATTCCACTTCTGTAAATAAAACTCTCTTAAATGCTCTATGATAACATTGTTAAAAGGAATCTGTTGTAATAAGGCAATAAATTCTCAATAATTTGTATGTCTTCAAAATTTGTATTTGACAGTACTTTCTAAACAAAGCACTATAAAATACTTTTTGTATTTATTTAACAGACCTTCTCTGTCTCTAGGATGAATGCAATGTGGTATAAAAAAAAATCTAAACATAAAAAATCTTAGGTATTATCCTACCACTAATATACCACATAACCTTAACATAATCATAGTACTTACCAGAGCCTCATTTCTTTATCTTAATAAATTGATTTAGTTTCTTCCTACTCATGGATC
>NW_006288435.1:846380-848329 GCF_000327345.1 Myotis davidii
GTGCAGGAGGCAGCTGATCGGTGTTTCTCTCTCATCGATGTTTCTAACTCCTCTATCTCTCTCCCTTCCTCTCTGTAAAAAATCAATAAAATATACTTTTTTTTTAAAAAAAAAAGAGTATTCTGCTGAATGCTAGTATTTCTCCAGGTGCATCTTGGAAAATAAGACTCTATGAACAAATGTTTGGGAAATGGTGGATTCAACAAAGTGCAGCAAATTATTTTACTTTTGTTTCAGTGTCAATCTGCCAGAGGAATCTTAATTTGAGCGCTGAGCTCATTATTTTGTGTAATATCTCATGGGACTAAAGATATTGCACAGGGTACATTTTGGAAAATACTTGTTCAATTTAAAAACAGTTTACATGGAAAAACTTGAAATAATACAAACCATAGCCCACCTGCCCTCGGATACTCTGAGCAGAAGATGGGGCTGCAAGGCCAGGTGCCTTCTTGGGAAGGGAAGAGACAGGGCTGCCACGATCTTCCATTTGCCCTACTATTAGAGTGCTATTCTTTTAGTCTTTAAAATAGTCCAAATTGAAGCAACAACAAAAAAGGGAAGAAGAATGAAAATATATTTTCTAGTATACTAGTAAAAATAAAATTGTAGTTTTTATGTAAGGTTTATTATATGATGAGCTTAGAAAACAGCTATTTGCAAATCAGAATAATGGCCCTTTTCCTATGAAGTCATTCTGGAGGATAAAGATTGCTTTTCTTCTATGTGAATTACTTGATTTTCTTAAAGAAAAAACAAAATGAAAATAAGGAAATCCCTGAGAAATTTGAATACAGATGTCTCCAAAAGGGTTATTGCTCCTAGGGGACCCCCCCCATGTGTCTCATAATCTTTGTATAATTTATAAATGATATCAAAGCAATCAGGCCACATTCATAAAAGTCCAGTGACACATAATTTAGTTGAATCTGAAGATTAGAATTAATTGTCTCTCTTTGTTCCAAGTTCTAAATCTTAGTAAATGATTCACTGCATGTCATTACAGCTGAATATTTGCATGAAATCACAGTTTAGCTGGCACAATTTAACAGCAATTAAAAAGCTATTTAATTGTCATGCAAATTGATATGAGGACCCTTGAGTAAGAAGGGTATCTGCCTTTTTTTTTTAAAGTATCTCCAAGCGGACAGTCATATACTTGCAGGCACCCATAACATAATTGATAACATTCTTCCTATTCAGGGAAATATAAGTGAGTAATAATTCATGATCTCCATTATAAATAAGACAAAAGAGCAACAATATGAATATGCCATCTGTAGGAAGACATTATTATGGTAATGGTAATGTATCTTTATCTCCTAGGCATAAGTCTAGGTTGGAGGTAAAAGCTACCCTTGTCCCTGTGCTCTAGTTTATAATCCCTTCCATATCTTCCTTTCTGAAGGCAGACATTTCTGTAGCTCTCTGGAACATAAAATGCATAAAGCAACTTATGCAGAAACCTTTTAGGAAAACTAACCATCCCATTTCTAGGTCTAGATGGCTGAGGCCCCTGCCCATCATATTGCTGACATCAGGAGCCAGCAAAATGAAAAAGGAAAATAGCCCTGTCCAGTTTGGTTCAATGATTAGAGCATTGGCCTGTGGACCAAGGGGGACTGCAGGTTCAATTCCTGGTCAAGGACATGCACCTGGGTTGCAGGATCCCCTCCCTGGTTGGAGCATGTGCCGGAGGCAACTGATTGATGTGTCTCTCTCATATCTGTTTCTGTCTCTCTGTCTCTCTCCTTCCCTCCCTTCCACTCTCTCTAAAAATCAATGGAAAAAAATATCCTCAGGTGAGGATTAACCAAAAAAAGAAAATATATAACACTTCTTATATCTCAAACCCAATACACAGTCATGTAGCTTATGACTAATGTTATGCTACTCTGACACCGTCCATATAACAGATCTCACTGAGGAGTTCCCTGTCCCCATTAAGG
>NW_006288435.1:848402-869318 GCF_000327345.1 Myotis davidii
AAGACATGGAAGGAACCAAAGTATTCTTCAAAGGTGATTGGATAAAGAAGATGTGGTACATATATAAAATGGGAAACTACTCAGCCATAAGAAAAGGTGAAATACTTCCATTTGCAACATGGATGGATCTTGAGAATATCATGCTAAGTAAGATAAGTCAGACAGGAAAAGTCAAGAATTATTTTATTACTAGGAAAATTCATGCACTGGAGCGGGGGGTCCCTCAGCCCGGCCTGCCCCCTCTCACGGTCTGGCAGCCCTCAGGGGTGGGAGGCAACCCAGTGATCAGGAGAAGGCGACGCCCCCCCATCACACCTCTGCTGCTGCCACTTCCGGCAGTGCAAACCTCGGCCGGCCCTGGTTACCTGAGCCTCGGGCGGCCCTGGGTGGCTGGGCAGCCAACATCCAAGGCTTGCCTGTGCCTAGGGCCGGCCCTGGATGGCTGGGGGGCTGAGGGGACTGGGGAACTCTGGAGGCAGGCACACGGCAAGGCCAGGTGTGGGACCCCCCATATTCTATATAATAAAGAGGTAATATGCCAATTAAAGGCAGGCAGGCAGGTGAGCGATTAGGAGCCAGAAGTCCAAGATTGTGAGAGGGATGTCCAACTGCTGGTTTAGGCCCGATCCCCAGGATATTTTCAGGTGAGGATTAACCAAAATAAATAAATAAATAAGAAAATATATAACACTTCTTATATCTCAAACCCAATACACAGTCACCCAGTGACTTTATCTTTAAATTTATAAAGATAAAACTGTGTTCATCCCCCAAAGGGTCCCGGAGTGGAGAGCGTGCAGGCTGGGCTGAGGGGACCCTCCTCCCGTGCACAAATTTTGTGCACCAGGCCTCTAGTATATTATAAGCATTATCTCACAAAAAAGGATTCTTTGGTATTTCACATATAACACATATGGCATGTTTGACACCTAGTAGAACTTCAGTTAGTATTTTTCAATAAATAATATTATACTGAGGTTTGAAAGACTCAGATGAGTGTAAAAGATTATTGATAAAACTTTAAGAAAAGGCTGGAAGAGTTAAAGGATTTAAGTATGGAAAAATACTAAGAAGGAACACTGAGGGAACATGCTCACCTATTCCTTGGGACCAACTTGGTTTATGCAGAGTCTTGATGACAAATAAGAGATTTTGTAGGTCTTTTTATCAGCTTTTCAGAAGACACTTGTGCTTAATAAAGTTAGTCTCAATAAAAATCTAGTCACCATTTCTTATGTCCTTTTTCTTTTCCAAATAATGCTTTTATCCCATGAAATTGACAAGGTTCTAATAGAAACCTTTCTCCTGTCTCCAGTTTCTCTTTCTCTTCCTCTTCTTCCAAACTTTCTTTTCACCCTAAATTTATGCTCATTTATTTTCAACCTGTGAGAAACAGATACTTAGGGATTGTCAAAGGTAATGAATGGTAGTTTTATCTACATATCAAGCATAGTATGAAGACTGAAGGGCTGAGTACATGAATATACATGTATTGTTATAACTTATACTTATGATAATATTCCTTTTTAATTATTTGAAAATGGTGAAGTAATTATTAAGATGTAATCAAAACCTTCACATAATTTAAAATGTTTGATTATTATATATTTTCAATCCCCAAATTTAGAAAAATAGAATTGCCATATTAGATTCTACCAGGGGTGGGCAAACTTTTTGACTCGAGGGCCACAATGGGTTCTTAAACTGGACCGGAGGGCCGGAACAAAAGCATGGATGGAGTGTTTGTGTGAACTAATATAAATTCAAAGTAAACATCATTACATAAAAGGGTACCGTCTTTTTTTTTTTTTTTTTTTTTTAGTTTTATTCATTTCAAACGGGCCAGATCCGGCTCGTGGGCCGTAGTTTGCCCACGGCTGTTCTAGACTATCTTCACTCCTAAAGACTCCTTTCTTACTGGACTTAATCAGATGTTATTAACCATAGGTTCTTTATGGTTCCCATCAGAAGAAAGAGCTCAAACTAATATAAAAGACCAATAAGTGTTTATTGATGAAGTTTTCAAGTTAGCACTATTAATTCACTGTCCTATACATGTACATTTGTTTTTAATTGCTTTTCTCTAGGGCCACCTTCAGCTCCTAGGAATGTGGTTTTTAACATCAATGAAACAGCCCTTATTTTGGAATGGAGCCCACCAAGTGACACAGGAGGGAGAAAAGATCTCACATACAGTGTAATCTGTAAGAAATGTGGCTTAGACACCAGCCAGTGTGAGGACTGTGGTGGAGGACTCCGCTTCATCCCAAGACATACTGGCCTGATCAACAATTCCGTGATAGTTCTTGACTTTGTGTCTCACGTGAATTATACCTTTGAAATAGAAGCCATGAATGGAGTTTCTGAGTTGAGTTTTTCTCCCAAGCCATTCACAGCCATTACAGTGACCACAGATCAAGACGGTAAGTGCCACTGCTCTTCTCTCAAAACAGACCCATAATTCCCTTCTGGTGCATAACATTCTTGGTGGACCTATATTTACTAAAGTGCAATTGTATTCTCTATACATTACAGAGGCGATTTTCTGGTTGTTGTTTCTTGTTGTTTCCTAAGGTGCAGAAAGATATTTTTGATGTTTCTTCTTAGTAGTATGTTAATTGGATACAGTGCTTCTCTCTGTTGTTTATATTTATGTTTTTTTATATAATCCTATATAATCCAATATATCTTAATGTGTCAGTTGATATCACTAATGAATGTTAGACATAAAAAAATATTAAATGAATAGAAATTTTGTTGCCCCAGTTATGCTGCTATCCCTTTTCCATATCAAATAAAGCAAATAGTAAGAATTTATGTTAATTATAATTATACCTATATAGTGAAAAGATTTTAGTCAACATACTTAACCATGATCTACTCTAAAATAAATAGGAAACAATCCAGAATATGTCCAAATGCTGCTATTTAGGTGCAGTTTGTAAAAAGTAGCTAAACTATATATTTTTTAAAAAATCCAGTTGCTTTCAGTTAAATGTTCTCTTTATAACGCTATAGATTTTTACCGCAATGAAGTTAGGTGCAAATACTCCTATAATTTTTATATAAGTGTCTATTCTCTTTAATTCTTCCATAATAATAATATATTGCAGAGTAATAAAGGAAAAGCTTCAGAGATTTTAAAAATTCCCTTTGAGGAGCATTCATAAATTATGTGGATACACAAATGATTCTCTTATGGAAGAAAGCATTGTTGCATATGAATATACATATGAAACAAATTTATAAAGATAAAACTGTGTTCATACACTGTATTTATTCTTCTAGGTCTGTTATAACAGATGCCATAGACTAGGGGCTCGAACAACAGAAATTTATTTTCTCACAGTTCTGGAAACTAGAAGTCTGAGATCAAGGTGTCAGCAAGGTTGAACTCATTCTGAAGCCTGTCTCCTTGGCTTGTGGATAGCCATTTTCTCCCTGTGTCTTCACATGGTCTTTACTCTGTGTGTGTCTGTATCCTAATCTCTTCTTCTTATAAGGTTATTGTCGTATTGGATAAAAGCCTACAATGTGATTTTATTTTACCTTCATTACCTCTTTAAAAACCCTGTCTCCAAATATGGTGACATTCTGAGGTACCAAGGTTAGGACTGAAACATGAATTTTGGGAGGATGCAGTTGAGACCATAACATGCACTTAAAGCAACATATATTGATATTTTAAATAAAAGTATATTGAAAGTGTTGGAATACAACTAAGCAATTAAAAGACTATTGATACAAGAAGCTCTTGGATTAACTTTAAGGGCACAGTGGTGAGTATAAAAGCCAATCTCAAAAGTTGGCATACTGTAGGATTCACTTGTATTGCATTCTTAAAATAACACAATTGGAGAATTTATTAGTGCCCGGGGACTAGTGATTAGTAGAGAGATGTAAATCTATAATTATTGGGGGAAGGGGTTTAAAAAAACATTGCTAAACCTATAAAATGTGCAGGAAGAAATTTTAATATTCTACTAAAACATATTTGAAATGATTGACTATTTTATTCAAAATATTATCTATAAATTCACATTGCTGATGTCTTCAGAAATGCATCGAATAAAGCAAAGACAGATAGTATCACACAATCACCATCTTTGTCTTTACTATGCAATTTTCCCCTTTATTTAACAAATAGCTCTACATCATAGAAGTTGCTTTACAGTTGTTCAAAATGGAATTCTTATTTCTTCTTTCCCATAATATCAACAAAATCTTGTCAAATGTACCTTCAGGATAAAACAGATTAGGGTCTTCTGTTTTGCTCTGCTTTAGCAGATTATTTCTAAGGCTCCTTTGCTGCTACCTAATTAAAAAAATATATCCCAGCATAACTATTCTTAACTAGAGTGTATAAATAATTGTGTTAGTATAAAAACAATATATCTACAAATAAAATATGTATGTTAATATGCATCATAATTTTATACATACAAATAGCAGCCTTTCATTCTGGGATTAGAAGAAAGTTTAATGTACTTTTCCACTTAGCAAAAGATAGAATATAAATTATCACTTCAAAAATTAGGGAATTCATTAAGAGTATATTGCTGTAAGAACAGAAGGTATATTAAGCATGGAATAAGTTATAATATCTATATGTTGAGACTATATATTTTAAAAGGATAATATTGTTAAGCAACCTTCCCTAGTAAATTTATCTTGAAGAATATTAAGGAGCGATTATTCCTAATGTAATTTGGCTATTTTAAGGTATTATTAGTAATAAAAAGGATCAACATATTTTTAAATTTTATTTGGAAAATGTATAAAAGTCCAAAACTGAACTAAAATATTGCCACGCATAATTAAATATTATGACCAGCCTTACATGCATGAGTGACAATCTCCATGTCATCATTTTTTAGCGACACCAAGAAGCCCCTATCTTTTTGTGTCTGAAGTTCTGACATTAGAGACTCACATCTTGAAAAAATGCAAATGCTCCAGGCAATGATAACATTATGAAACAATTCAAATTTTTTAGCAACACCAAGAAACCCCTATCTCTTTGTGTCTGAAGTTCTGACATTAAAGACTCACATCTTGAAAAAATGCAAATGGCTCCAGGCAATGATAACATTATGAAACAATTCATCTGTGGATGTATCAGTTGTTCTTTTTATATCAAAAGAGGCCAGATCCTAGTTGGGTAAAAGAGGAGCTTATAGAAACTGGAATGTTCAAGAACCAAACTTCAGCTGTTGTCATAGTATACCAGCCTTGAAGAGAATACTTTTATAGCTACAGATACAGGAAGGTTTTTCTGATTATTTCACTTGGTTATCTTTGGAAATTCTCTTTGAAGTGCCTGAGAGGCATTTTTTCAAAGTTATTTGATAACACATTACAATTTTATTAGACTGGAGGGACCACAGTAAATGATTTGTTTCATTATCTATAGGTTACATATTATTGTTTTTATACTAAAAAGCAATATGTGCTATTCATACACCTGTAATTTGTTCAACAGATGAACAATGGTGAGTGAGCTCTTATAAACCTTACCCTCTGGTGGGGAGGCAGATAATACATAAGTAACTTGACAATTATGTAAATAGCACAATTATGTGGTTATTCCTACGAAGGAGAGAAGCTAAGGATATTTGAACAGTACATATTCTCCAGGTCCAGAGGTTAAGGGCTGCTCTTTCTGAGGAAACAACATTTAAATTAAGTTCTGTGCTAAGAGATGATTAGAAGGTGACTAGGCAAAATGAAGCTGGAAGAAGGGAAAGAATTTTAAGTAGAAGGAACCAAGGAAAGGTTGAGCAGTTGAGGGATGAAGCATTGACAACTAATGTATCAAGAGCATGTAAGTAGTTCGTCTATTGCAGAGGTACAGAAGGATTTGAGGAAGGAACTGGAGATTTAAATCAAACTTTGGAGAAATTAATGGGTGTCTGCAAATTAGCCAAGACAAATTAGAGAGTCAGCATTTATTAGAAAATCCTGGTATATTATCAGGGCCACAAGTAAGGAAAAGAAAATCAGCATCATAATAATATTGTTCATGAGATGACCCTCATATGAGTAAGGAAATAAAATATTGTATACCAAAATATGTAGACAGTTGTGTAAATTATGCTTTCACTGCTCAATATATGCGGTGCGAAGGATGAGGATAAAGAGGAAGTTTACCCTGAATTGCCTCTTCATCCATGTAATCATTTCTCATATTTAAGAAATATTAAGGAAACTACATTAAACAACCTTGACTTAATTGTTTATTATCTGTTTACAATAAAACAAATGTAAAAAAAATGTTTGCCAAATCACTTAGAACCACTTAGCTGTAGTTGTGTGAAACATTCCTTGATTATTCTGATTCTAGTTGGATAAATAAGATTTTAGATTTAAGACTGTGACTCTCATAATTAGAAATCTTTGCAATAAACCTTAATTAACTGACTCCTATAACCCCTAAGAGCTATATTTGTAACCTTCTATTTTCTTAGTTTATTTAAATAGTCTTTCAAGGTGTTTCATTTAGAGATCAAAACAAGAAAGCAACAAATAGAAAATACTGGATTTTAATCTTCAGTTCATGATAGGAAAACTAAGGTGTGTAGTTCAATAAAAGGGATTATTCTGGTCAGAGACAGTAAGGGAAATGTTAATCTCGGAGAGTCGCCCTGAGACAAATTCTGTTTGTAGATATTCTGACATGTGCAAAAACCTTTCGGGGCCATGTTCAGAGTAAGAGACATGCTGAATTACAAACCAATTCTGCTGATGTTTGCTAACGGGTCTTTAAAGTAATTATTGTCTGAAGCAGATTGTCCAATTCATTGGCTTCTTAAAACATGCACTCAGCACTCCAATCTGTGCCATTGGGTGACTATTCTGCATAGGTCTAGCCTTAGGCTCACGTTTTGATTGCACAGTTCACATATTTGCTCATGAATTAATTGAACTGACACTGAAATAGATGAAAATCAAAAAAGTATTCATATACTTATAAATGTAATATGTATATTTAATTTACAGTTCACTGCCTTTAGGTAACACAGTCTATTTCAAATGCCAACATTTTGTACATTGCTGGAGTAGGTAACGAGGGACACTGTAAACATACATGCACCTTTATATATGTATTTTAATATATTTTATTTCTGGATGTTTCTCACAGTCTGCGTTGTGTTTTCAAAATTTTGACAGCAAATATTTTGTTTTCTAAAATCTGTGCATCTATTCAAAGTAAAAAAAAAAAATGTGTAAAAGTTTTAAATGCTCACCAAAATACACTGAATATAAGCCAGTGGCATGATAAGTTGAAGAAGGCAATAAACATAATTTAAAGTAACAGATATGCTGTACTATTTGTACTTTTTATATCTCTTAAACGTAAGAAAATTGCATATTTAAAAACTACAGACAACTTACATTGAAGAGCAAAAATTTTCCTGTCTCCTCAGGAAAAGTTGTTTCTCTTCTGAAAGGTGCACTGAATATTTTACTTATGGATGATAATTGAAATGTCAGTCTAGTTAATCATAACTAAATAACTTTATGTTCCATCCAAATATTAAATTGTAATAGAGTCTGGATGACTGTAAACTTTGTTTTTACTCCTGAGAAATATTAAATTTCTTCAAATCTGCTGTCATTTTGTGGCATGCATCTTTTGAATAAATGAATGATATAGAAAAGTTCCTTAGACCTTAACAATTAATTCTCTTAGGTTTAAGTACAGAATTTGAACTGCTCCAGTTAGTCAATTACATAAATCGAACTATTCCCAGTCAGGTATGTACAATAGTGCTCATGGTTCTCTCCCTCACTGGACCATAATTGTATTTTATAATAGTTTGCTTTCCTAGCCAATATGTAAGTTTCTTGATAGCAAGAATGATGTATTATTTGACTAAGAATATCTTCAACCCACATTGTCTATAACTTAATATATCTCTGTCAATTGCATTAGCAGAAATTGGAGATGGTTTGAGTTCATCTTTTATTTGTTAATTTATTAACTCATTCAAAAATATTTATTGAATTTTGCTATCTATCTGGAATTTTTTTATGTGCTAGGTTATCCCAAAAAAATGGAGAAAACAAATATGTGGTTAGCAGTGTATCTGTCTTCATGGACATTATATTTTAATGTTGAATAATGATATATCCCATGAAGAAAAATTAAGCAAAAAAAAAAAAAAAGATTTGGAAGTAATGAGAAGATGGGCAATTTTACACAGGAGAACAAAAATCACCTTTCTTGATAATATAATAATACTAGAAGCCCAGTGCACGAATTTTTGCACCAGTGGGGGGTCCCTTGGCCTGGCTGGCGATCAGGGCCTTCTCACCCAGTCCTGATCGCTGCTGGCTGACTAGAGGGAGGGTCCATGGGAGGTTGGTGTTGGAGCGCAATGACCACCAGGGGCAGCTCCTGCATTGAGCATCAGCCCCCTGGTGGTCAGTGCACATCATAGTGACCAGTTGACTGGTAGTTCAGTTAACCTGTCATAACGGTCGCTTAGGCTTTTATATATAGAGATATAGATAATACAGTGGAGCCTTGACTTACAAGTGTCCTGACTAACGAGTTTTTTGAGAGCCCAGCTGTCTCTCAGCCGATTTTTTGCATTGAGTTGACAGAGTAATTTGAGTTAACGAGCTCCTTAACGAGCTCCTTAATGAGCTTGGTCTCAGAACGAATTAAACTCATAAGTCAAGGCCCCACTGTACTTGAACAGATCATAAATAAAAGAGAAAACTCTCTAAATATATAAAAGAAGACTACTCCAGGCAGTGGGAATAAAAAAAGGGAAAAGCTTGCCCTAGCTGGTTTAGCTCACTGGATAGAGCGTCGGCCTGTGGACTGAAGGGTCTGGTTTCGATTCCAGCCAAGGACACCTGCCCAGGTTGCAGGCTCACACCCCAGTAGGGGGCATGCAGGAGGCAGCCTATCAATAATTCTCATCATTGATGTTTCTATGTCTCTCTCTCCTGCTCTCTTCCTCTCTGAAATCAATACACAAATATTTTTTAAAAAAAGGGAAAAGCTTTAAATTTAACTAGGAATTTGTCTAGAAAGTAATAAGAAAATATTACTGCATATATATTCTTTAGCATGTACTAAGTTTCATGCTCACTAAATCCTCTGGTGCTATACTTACAGAATTTGCAACAAAAGGTTTTAATCAACACTAAACTTCTTTAATAGCAAGCATGTCTTTTCTTATTGATCATATATTGTTACAAAATTTGTTTAATCCTAAACCTGATTTTAAGCAATTGGCCTTTAGTCATCAGCTGTTTCTCTGAGGAATTCTCATTTGCACATTTTGCAGGAAAGGTAACTATTTTCTTTAGTATAAGATCTTATTGTACTTTTGATGCTTCTACTACTACATAAACAATCTTAATGAAAAATAGTAAGATGATTTATTAAATATCTTAAATTCTGTAAAGTCAGGTTAGCAGTGAAAATAAGTGTAAATGTTCATATTTTATATAATCTATATCACATGATATAAGGCTCACTTTATAGATGAATAGCTAGGAAATTTGTTTGCCTATTTTCATTGTTGTTTTTGTTGAAAATGGAAGCCAATTTAATTTCATTAACTACATTCTGCCTATAAAAGAAATCAATTGATTTGGATAACTGATTCATATGTTGTTACTATTAAACACTAGGGTTTTTAAAAATTATTTTCTAAAAGCCTCTTTTACTTTAAAGGAAAAATTAGTAAGAGTTGGAAACACAATGTGTAAGACTAAAACGAAAAGATTTTTAATGTTGACAGATTATTCAGATAATTGTTAAAATATGAAATGTCTTCAAACTTAGAAAAAACTGCAGTTCATGAAGATTGAGACTAATTGCTGACCTTTTCATCAAATTCCATATAGCATCTTTAGATTAAGTTGCTTTTTCTTCTCCCATATATTCCTCAGCACTTTTCTATTTGGTTTAGATTCTTTAAAGTCATTTCCAGCTACATAATTTCTGATGTCCAGTGAAAAATGAAACTGCAAAAACCTTTGTTCAAAAAGAAGGAAGAAAAGGCCATGAAATGTACTAAAATATAAAGTTTTCTCCTGAAATTTCTCTCTGAATTTGTCATTATGCTTTTTAATTGCCATTTAATGTCCTTCTAAGTGAAGAAAAACTGAATTTCAAATTATTAGCATAAACTTTACCATTCATCTTTATATTGTTTTAATGATACTTGTAAGTGTAAGCGTATTTAACTCATACTCAGAATCATGGAAATCACAGGATTTATTTTCTGCAGTCCTACCCCCACCCCATCCCCAGTTCCCAGGGTATCTCAAGAAAACCAGAATAGATAAATGTAAGCCAGACCCAGAAAGGGTAGAAAGAGGAAGAAAGGTTGTCCCCCCAGGCACTAAGCCTCTAGAGAGCACTCTCTCTGTACCCTGATACTTGTAAGGAGCATGAAGATACTCCCAGGTCTCCAGGGCCTTCCAAACCCACAGTGGAAGGGAGAACCCCAAGGGTCTTTAAACCTCCTAACCACAAATGTTGGCTACTTGCATGTGGTGGGAGAGAAGCTCGCCACTCCTAAAATGTGGCCTCTGCAGCGCTGGCCAGTATTTCTCATTGGTTAGAGCATCAGACTGCACACCTAACGGTCAATTCCAGATCAAGGGCACGTGCCTGGGTTGTGGGTTCGCTCCTGCACTGTGGGAGGCAACCAATCAATGTGTCTCTCTCACATTGATGTTTCTCTCTTTTTTTCTCCTCCTTCACCTCCCTTCCACTCTCTCTGAAAAGTAATGGAAAAAACATGAGCTTAAAGATAAAATAATTAAGAACTTCAATATGGCAGTAGCTGAGCATTAATTCCTAAGCAGGGTCAGGAAGCTGTACAGTTGTGAAGTCACACACTCATCAAGCTGGCTATGAAAATATTTTACAAAATAGTAATGTCAATGTTTTTCCCATTTATTTCTATGTCTTAGCAAACAAATACAGTCTGCGACCATTGATGTGCCAACTATTGTGCTGTATACCATGTAGTGAAGACAAAATGCATGGGTGAGCGTTTGAGACATGGTGCTTACTATGGAGCAGCCAACAGTCATTCCTTCTCGAAGATTTAGAAGCGAGAGCTTGCCTAATTAAAGAAGCCTAACCTAGGTATTGTTACTGGAGGAATTAGTGGGCCACATTTCCCCAACAGTGGGTTGTGAGATGGCTCTTGTGATATCTTCAGAAAATGAATTTTCTAAGATTCACATGGGAGAATGAATAGTTTTTATTGGCATGGAGTTACATTCTTCAGGTTGTCAAGTTTCAAGTCCCATAACCCAGTCCTGATAAAGATGCACCTGGGGATTCAGCAAAGCCAGAAGTAGGGCCAGTGTCCAAAGTGTTGGTCCCATGTTGCAGCCAGGTGTGGCTCAGTATTTAGGCTAATTACAGTCCATCAGCCCATTGTGTGGGTCCCAATTGGCCAGTGAGCCACATGAGAGAATGCTGGATCCCAAGAGAGCCAGAGGATAAAAATCAAGAGCCAAAATCCATGCTCCTTTGTTCAGAAGTTTAAATATTCATGTTTCATGCCTTTGTAGTGGCCACGCCTATTCTGGCCAATTACCTGTTCCCAAGTGTGATTGACAGATGAGCACCTTCCCACATCTCTCAGACCTTACTGGGTATGCCTCTAAACTGCCTTTGTCTAGTCCCTTCTCCCATTGATCAGTGGGGAACAGACCTGGAGAATGCTAAATGCAGCTTTCTGACAAAGCTGTATAAATGGCCTGCCTATGTTATCTAGTCTTTCCTTTACTCCTTTCCTGTTAAATAATAATCATATTCTTACAACAATATCTGTATGATATGATTCAATATACATTTTCAAGAACTGAATGCCTGATACATTACTCAGTACACAAGTCCTAAAACTACATATAAAGTAGTGATTAAATATTGATATGATAGGCAATGAATGTTAATATTTCATTTATCTAGTTTTATAAAAGAGATCCTAGTAGTCTGACCACGCATTTATCCTTTCAGGCAGTGAGAAAAGTTTTTAGTAATGAAAGATTAAAAAACAAAAATTGAACTATAGTTTCCTAATTTGCCTAGTAATATCCTAATTATTTTTGATATTATAAGAGATCTCTGGATAGATTTCATAGCTATTGATACCTTTGTGCTCTGCTAAGTTATCAATAGCTATGTATTCCCTTTCCTCCTCTCTACCAGGCTCTCACTCCAACCCAGGTCTTCACCTTAATATTGTCTGTGATCATTCATATATGCATATGAAATCTTTGGTTAATCTCTTCCTGCCCTCTCCGCTCTCCTTTTTTCTGATATTCATCAGTGTGTTCCATACCTCCATGTCTCTGGACCTATATGGTTCACCAGTTTATTTTGTAATCATATTCTATATTTCTTAAGTAATCTTTTATAAAGCATGTAAATAACATAAAAATGATAAATATATCTATATGAGTAGAAATTCCCTTTCATTTTGCCTTTAGAAACTTATTTTAGCCTAGTGGTGTGGTGCAGTGGTTAAGCATCGACCTATGAACTAGGAAGTCACAGTTGGATTCCTGGTCAGGGAACATGCCCGGGTTGCAGACTCAATCCCGAGTAGGGGGCATCCAGGAGGCAGCTGATCAATGATTCTCTCTCATTATTGATGTTTCTATCTCTCTCTCTTCCTCTCCCTTTCTCTCTGAAATCAAGAAAAAAATATTTTTTTTAAAAAAATGTATTTTACTCTTCTGTTGAATCACTAAATGTCTAAAATATGTGCTGCATTTTATTTTAAACTAAAGCCCTGATGCACGAATAATTGCATGGGTAAAGTCTGGCCGGCCCACCCCGATTAGGGCCAGTTGGGCTGGGCTGGCCAGGGGTAGGGGTTGTGGGCAGTTGGAGGGCCGGCCCCACCCCCAATCAGGGTGGGGGGCAATTGGGAGCAGGGCCACCAGGAGAGAGGGGCTATGGGTGGTTGGCCAGCCAGCCCTGTCCCCTGGTCTAAATCCTGGTTGAACTCCCAGTCAAGGGGACAATTTGCTTATTAGCCTTCTATTATATAGGATACTCATGTAAATGGATTCCCTCAGTTTTTTACTTTGTATATAAATAGTGGATGATTGACTATTTTCTATCTATGAATTTAGATTATATTTGCATAAGTTTATTTGAAAGTTATGTCCTATCGCAGAATTTTAAAATTTAAAACTTTGTATTCCTTTTCATAAAGATAAATAGGCAATTGTAGATATAACTTACACATTCAGATTTCTAGAAATAGGGAATAAGTTCCTACAAGTGTTTATTGCGCTGCACAGTTTTGCATATTTAAAATGTTAAAAAGCCCTAGCAGGTTTTGCTCAATGGTTGGCACATTGGCCTGCAGACTGAAGGGTCCCGAGTTTGATTCTGTTCAAGGGCACATACATAGGTTGCAGGATCCTCCCTGACAGAGGCCCCTGTCAGGGCACGTGCATGAGGCAACCAATCAACGTATTTCTCTAACATTGAGATTTCTCTCTGTCATTCCCTCTTTCTAAAATTCAATGGAAAAATATCCTTGATGAGGGTAAATTAATTAATTAATTAATTAAAATGTTCAACTGTTGTTTTTATTTTTTTTCATTCAAATGTTTCTTAGTTTTTATTAATTTTTATTGTTTAAAGAATTACATATAGTATTACATATGTCTCCTTTTTTCCCCATTGGCCTATCCCCAGCCACCCCCAACATCCCAGAGGCTCGCCCCAATGACAGTGACCAGCGCCATGTGTTGGTCTGGTGCTTCCACTGACCTGCTCCACCATCCCACCGCAGCTGACGTCCACCATGTTCCACGCTCTGCCACCTGCTGCTGACACCCACCATGTTCTGCACATGCTTCCTGGTGGTCAGGGCATGTTATAGCGATCGGTTGTTCAGTTGTTACGCCTTTCGGTCTATTTGCATTTTAGGGTTTGATATAAATAGAAATGGCCTTCCTTATCTCTTATTATAGCCTTCACTTTGGTGTCTATTTTGTCAGATATAAGTATTGCTATCCCAGCTCTTTTTTTCATTTTCATTTGCCTGAAAAATATTTTTTCATCCCTTCACTTTCAGTCTATCTGTCCCTTGTTCTGAGGTGGGTCTCTTGTAGACACCATATGTATGGGTCATTCAGCCACTCTATGTCTTTTGATTGGAGGATTTTGTCCATTTATGTTTAAGGTTATTATTGATAGGTACTTGTTTGTAGCCATTTTTATTCTTTATGCCTCTATTCCTTCTTCCCTTTCTATTACTTCTTTTTACAACAGGTTCTTTAGCATTTCTTGCATTGCTGACTTGGTAGTGATAAATTCCCTCAGCCGTTTTCTGTGTGCGAAGCTCCTGATTTCCCCTTCAATTTTGAATGATATCCTTGCTGGATAGAGTATTTTTTGATTCAGTCTCTTGCTTTGCATCACTTTGCATACTTCATTCCATTCCCTTCTGCCCTGATGTGTTTCTGTTGAGAAATCATTTGATAATCTAATTGGAAATCCTTTGTAGGTAACTTTCTGTCTCTTTCTTAGAGCCTTTAAGTTTCTCTCTTTGTTGTTAACCTTTGCCATTGTAATTATGATGTGTCTTGGTGTGGGTCTTTTTGGGTTTATCTTGTGAGGGACTATCTGTGCTTGTGTGACTTTTTCTTCACCAAATCAGGGAAGAAGTTTTCTCATTATTTTTCAAATAGGTTTTCTAATCCTTGCTTCTCTTCTTGTCCTTCTGGCACCCCTATTATATGTATGTTATTTTTTTTTCATGTTGTCCCAAAGTTCCCTTAGACTCTCCTCTTGCTTCCTAATTTTTTTTTGTTTAATTCTATTCAGATTGGGTGTGCTTTTTACTGAACTATCTTCTAATTCACTAATTTGGTCATATGCTTTTTCTAGTGTACTGTTGAAACCTTCCATTGTGTTTTTTGTAGCTATATCACTTTTTATATCATCTTAATTCTTACATAAGTTGTTGATTTTCTCATCCATCCAGTTTATGAACTGTATGACCCTAACTCTGAATTCTTTTTCTGACATATTGTATTTCTCCATTTCATATAGTTCCTTTTCTGGCAGTTTCTCCTTTTCTTTCCTTTGGGGGTTTTGCCTTGTCTCCCAAATTTTGCTGTCTCTTTCTGGCCCTGGGCTCTGTGCTTGAGTCCAAGGGGTTGAAGGCCCAGCAGTCCAATGGTTCTGGACTCACTAGCCCTGGGGGCTGGATCTGCCATGAGTTTCACACCTTTTTTGTCTCTGCTCTGTGTTGTGCCCCCTTCTCCCACAGTTCTGGTCCCTCTGTTACCCATTTCTCGGGGTTGGTGGGGGTGGGTGCACAGTTCCTCTGGTGTGCAACTCTCTATGAGGGCCCAGAGCCCTCTGACATGCAATTCACTGTGCGGCCCCAGCTCTTAAGGCAGGATGATGCCCTACATCCCTCTGGCAGTGCACTTGCAGTGTGGTCCTGTGATCTGTGGCCTGGCACACCAGATCACACCAGTAGCTCTGACCTGTGCTGGGGGTAGGGTGCATGCTGGGTGACAGCTCTGTCTGTTTTGGGTGCAGAGTGTGCATAGAACAAAGGTTCTGTCTGCGCCAGGGTCATAGCACACACTGGGTTGCAGCTCTGTCTGTGCCCGGGGCAGGGTGCACACCAGCCAAAGGCTCTCTCTTTGCTAGCGGCAGAGCACCCACCGGCCCAAGGATCTGTCTCTGCCAGGGGTGTAGCACACACTGGACTGTGCCTCTGTCTGTGCCAGGGGCTGGTTGTACACCAGCCAGAAGGTTTGTCTGTGCTGGTTGCAGGGGCACTCGGTCTGTGCTGGGGGTGGGGCGCTCCCCAGCCAAGGGCTCTGTCTGGGTGGAGGTTGTAGCATGCACCCAGCTGCAGTTCTGTATTGGAATCAGGGATGGAATGGGAAGTGTGGTGCCCGTGGCTTGCACTCACAGCACGGGGACCTGAAGCATAGGATCCTGGGACACCAGGTTTGGGCTCTGGCTAGGTGGCACAGCTCAGGAGGTCTGTCTTGTGTGCACTCACTGCAGACGTCTGGGACCCACGTCGTGGTACCATGCTGCTCACTGCACGGTATGGTGGTGGTTCCATGTGGGTTATGGCTGGCAAGTGCATCCCTGCACAGACCCATGGGTGCTGTCTGAGGTCAGTCTGGATGTTTGTGTGTCAGCACTCCTGGCTCCCCATGCTCCCCTCTACAGGATGGCGCAGGTTCCTCGCCAAAGCTGAGCAAGCCTGGGATAGCAGGGTCTTCCCATCGAGGAGAGCCCGGTCTGTTACTCCCTTGGACTCCTGAGAGGTCTATCTGTCCCTCACTCACCCACACACATACCACATGCCCTTCTCAATACTTAACTCTGTCACACTTCTCACTCCCTGCAGTCCTGTTGGCCACCATTTTGGATATCCTCAACTGCTGTTTTTATTTAGCTGTTTTACAAAATGTGAGATACTTGTATTAAAGCAGAACAATTAAACACTTTTAAATACTACTTAATTATGTACTTAAACTATAACTGACATGCAAAATTATTTACTAAAAAAGTTATTTCAACCATTTGCATGGTATTAACTGAACTGCTGCCAGCTTATGTTAGTTTTACATGTATAAGGTATTAATTTTCAGATGCCTTAAAGAAGGTAGACTTTACAAATCATCAGACAGGATTATAAATAAATGTTATTTTTATCCTATTTCAAAAATCTCTGTGAAAGATTTTCAATACTCTTGTATCTTTTAAATGACCCTTTTAGGATGGCCTTCCATATATTTTACCTATAATATTCCTTCTGCCTGTGGAAATGTTAGACTATTTAAGAAGAAACTAGAAAAAATAAATTGTGCTTTCTATTTAATAAAACTACTTATTTCTATTTAATAAAATGGTTTATAAGGATGGTCTCTTGTAAATATTGTGCACAAAATTTATTGATACTTTAAAAGGAAATGTTAGATACTGTTAACCTATGGGAAAATAATTTATTTCTTTTTTAGAAATAAAATTTAAAAAATAAATTGTTAATATAACATGTATTTTGTTCTAATTTTCTCAATGAAAATGAATCTACAATGATAGATGAAATACAAACAGTAACCAAATTGCATTAGTATTTTGATAGATCTTTTCTTAGGATACATCCTTGATATATCCTCTTTCTTTACTCATGTAGAATTAATGTTTTAATGACAGTTCAAGGCAAAAATCCTCATTCATGTGCTACGATCTAAAACTAAATATTAGCTAAATTGTCCTCTACATATGTTTCTTTTTTGTTTTTTTCATTTCTCTAATTAATTTCAATTTCATTCTCTACTTCCACAAATGTTCCTATTTCCCTTCTGGTAGCTCAAAGTCAGAGGAGGAAATGAAGTCATATACCTGTGACTTTTAAAGTCAAGGTGTCAAAGCTCCATAGGCAGAGTATGGGGAAAATTATCCTTTACTTGACATAAATTTGGCCAATAAAGATTGATTTTGTAGGAAAACAATATTTTAGAGTCAGAGGGGGCTAAAATTATTGTTTTCTATTTATTAGATAGCTAAGAAGAATAAATATGTTTAAGATTTAAAACAGCTAAGCAAAAATTCAGATCCTACACTGTCTAAAGTTAATGCATAAACATGGCAAACAGATGGTATCGCTATACTAGATTTTGCGTAAGAAGCCCTTTATTTTCAAATTCTTGCTATTTAAGAAATTGTGTTTCTCATGATTTCATTTCTTCACTGAAGTTTTGCTTAACTTTATGTGGAAAAGTTTTCTTAGAAAGTATGACAGGAGGTTTTTGTAATACTTTCTAGAAATTCAGTGCATTTTGTTTGTATATTTAAAATGTCATCTGTTGCGAGGATAATGAAGGTGTTACATAAATGCAAATGTAATGCTGTTCCATTTGGATAAGACATTTAAAAAATGGATTCTCATCCAAGAATATCTCCTTAAAATATAAAAAGTATATTTTATCAAACTCAAAGATAAAAACAGCTTCTGGGGATAACGACACATATGTAATAACTTAATCAATAAAGAAATTTTTAAAAAATCAACTTCTAATCAAAAGAACAGAAGAGATAGCCTCAAAAAAGTTCTTAATATTCAAAGAGATTTAACATAGAATAAAAGTACATCTAATATCAATGGGAAATGTATACATTATTGAATAAAATTTGTTGAGGAAAAAAATTTTTTTTAAATATATTTTATTGATTTTTCTACAGAGAGGAAGGGAGATGGATAGAGAGTTAGAAACATCAATGAGAGAGAAACATCGATCAGCTGCCTCCTGCACACCTCCCACTGGGGATGTGCCCACAACCAAGGTACATGCCCTTGACCGGAATCGAACCTTTCCTAGGCATGGACCCAAGAGAAAGGAAAACATGTCCACCAAAAACGTGCATGAGTGTTCATTCACAGCAATGTTAACCATAACAGCCAAAAGGTGGAAACAACATAAATGTTCAACTGATGAATGGATAAATAAAATATATTCCACATCTACATTATTTTTTAAAACTAGGGGCCCAATGCACGAATTTGTGCACCTTGAAAGGAACTGTGGGCTGTGAGGCTGCGGTGGGCACAGGGGCGGGTCTCAGCCCATCCTCCTAGCCTCTGCCCGACCCCTCCCACCGCGACCTCCGGTCCTCTGTGTGCTGGCAGCCCCGCTCCTGCTCGCTGACAGTGCGGAGCAAATGAGGCCAGTGCCAGCAGCGGGTGTGAGTGGTGGCTGCTGCCCCAATTGCCCCTCAGGAGCAGGGGGAGGTAGAGAAGTCCTCAGGGGTGTTTGTGGCCGGCAGCCTCTGCTTGCACCTGCTGATGGCGCTGAGTGATCGGGACCAGTGGTGGGCGCCGCCAGTGGGTGCAAGCGTGGATCACGGGAACAAAGAATTTTCAGTAACCACCAGAGGCTCGCCCCAATGACAGCAACCAGTGCCCCGCCTTGGTCTGGCACACCCACTCACCTGCTCCACCATTCTGCATTTCAATTATAGGTTTGTTTATTTCTATTGGATTTTTTTACTGAATTTATTGGGGTGACATTGGTTAATAAAATTATATAGGTTTCAAGTATACAATTCTACAATATATCATCTGTATATTGTGTTGTGTGTTTACCACCCCAAGTAAGGTTTCCTTCCATCTATTGGATCTTTGATAAATGTTTATATCCCAAGGCCAAATATCCAAACATATCACCTTTCACATAAAATCTATGTATTAAATATTTACTAAATAAATTTGTGAGTTAAGTGCATGGATATACATACCTCCGTACACACATATCCACAAACACACACACGTTTACGCACACGTCTACCATATTCAAAGTGAATCTTTTAAAAAGCTTTAAAGGCATGATACTTTTGTCCCTTAGTAGTAAAGTGCTTACTAAGAACAGCAACAATGAGCATTCTATTTATAGACACATCGTCCTGGAATAGATCTACAGAAGGCATAGTGTTCAGTTGTGTAAACCTTAGCAGGATTGCCCTGAAAATATACAGGAGAGATTATTGTCCATTTGGTTTTATGGATCTCTAGGGCCCAAATTTCATATTTTAGTCTGCTATTTACCATCTGCATAGCCATGAATTTATAGCTCATGATGCCATTCTTTCTTTTTTTTCTCTCTTGAAATATCCAGTAGTTTAATTATATAGAGAGACAGAAAACAGCTGGTCAGAATCTGATCAACTCTGAGTTCTGTTCCCTAAACTGCTACTATCCAGCTATGTAAATTCAGGCAAGTAATTTAATCTTTCTTCTGGATCTCAAATTCTTCACTTGCAAAGTGAGTAGATTATATTGGATAACACGATGAGCATTCTAATATTAAATAATCACTTTGACCTGAGCACTCTATTCACACAGTCTTTTCATATTTAAAAACAGTTTTCTTTAGAAATACAAAGACTTGCTGTTATAAAAATAAGAAAATAATAGTTCAGAGATATGAAATACTCTTTTGACACTTTCATTATCAATGTCACCCCACTAAATTCAATAAAAAAGATATCTCCCCTAAAATGTATTGTAACTTTCCATGCATACAGAAACTACTTTAGGCTATACACAGTAATATTTTTTTGAGTTTTAAAATGAATTTCTTAAAGAATATTATTAGGAAGGCAACGACATTTGATTTGTCATTTTAAAAAAGTCTGTTTCTTCATGCTGTAGAATAAATGTAATGTAAGAGGCTACAGAGTTACAAGCATCTTGCTACGGGATTCTCTGATAGTATAGCACAGTGTAGTCATATCTGCAATGCTAGAATAAATAAAGTCTCTTATTTTTGAAAGTTTGCCTTAGTGACCTCCAGTTGTGCAATTGTTTTTAGAAGGTAAAGTAGAAGTATCTCAGTAATATTTTCTCCCATATTCAAGTCCACATCTTTTTTATTTTCAGTAAAATGTATTATATTAACAAAATGTATTCTATTAAAATCTGATTATATAAAACTAGAGGTCCGGTGCACAAAAATTTGTGCACTGGCGGGGGAAAGAAGGGTCCCTCAGCCCGGCCTGTGCCCTCTCGCAGTCTGGGACCCCTCAGGAGATAATGACCTGCTGGCTTAGGCCTGCTCCCGGGTGGCAGAGGGCAGGCCCAATCCCTAGGTGCAGCCCCTGGTCTGGCTCAGAGCAGGGCCAATTGGGGAGTTGGGGCACCACCCCCTGTCATGCACAGAGCAGGGTGGATTTGGAGGTTACAATGCCAACCTCAGTCACACTCAGGGTAGGGCCGATTGGGGGGTTGGGGCACCTCCCCCTGTCACACTCAAGGCAGGGTTGATGGGGGGGTTGCAGCGCCACCCCCTGTCATGCACAGAGCTGGGCCAATCAGGGGGCTGGGGCCCTGCCCCCTGTAACGCACAGAGCTGGGCCCATCAGGGGGG
>NW_006288435.1:869376-877075 GCF_000327345.1 Myotis davidii
GTCACGCACAGAGCAGGGCTAATAGGGGAGTTGGGGCACTGCCCCCTGTCACACACAGAGCAGGGTGGATCAGGGGGTTGGGGCTCCGCACCCTGTCACACTCAGGACAGGGCCGATGGGGAGGTTATGGCTCTACCCCGTCACACACAGAGCAGGGCCTGTGGGAGGGGGGTTGGGGGGCCGCACCCTGTCAAGCTGATCCCGGTGCTGGGACGCCTCGCAGCTCCGCTGATCCCGGTGCTGGGAGGCATATTACCCTTTTACTATATAGGGTAGAGGCCTGGTGCACTGGTGGGTGCCGGCTGGTTTGCCCTGAAAGGTGTCCCGGATCAGGTGGGGGTCCCCACTGGAGTTCCTGGCCAGCCTGGGTGAGGGGATGATGGCTGTTTGCAGCTGGTCACACCCCCTTCAGGGTGGGGGTCCCCACTGTGGTGCCTGGCCAGTCTGGGTGAGGGGCTGAGGGCTGTTTTCAGGCTGGCGGTTGATGGAAGCTCCCAACCGCTCCTTTTTTTTCTTTTTTGTTTTTTCTATTGTTTATCACTTATTTTGATTTTATGTTTATTTCCCCAGGTTGTTCCTAAGTCACTTTCTTCAAAATGATTTGAGTTCGTTATTTATTCCATCATCTAATTTCGTTTTGTAAGAAATGCCAAATATAATTTGGTCTTTCAAGAATAGAATTTAAAGCCCATGAGGTCTGGACTTTTTCACTGTATTTTATTGGTTAGTTTACTCTATCTCCATAGCCTTGAAGAAGCTGCTCAGTAAATATTTGTCTAACAAACGCATGAGCAAACATTTATGAAGCCATAGTGTATGATCAGCACTCTATTTCATCACATAGTACAGTTAAGAAAGGAAG
Source organism: Myotis davidii (assembly GCF_000327345.1). Classification (NCBI taxonomy): domain Eukaryota; kingdom Metazoa; phylum Chordata; class Mammalia; order Chiroptera; family Vespertilionidae; genus Myotis; species Myotis davidii. Next base: position 870,239 of record NW_006288435.1, read on the forward strand.
AAGCTAGTGTGGCACCCTCAAAGCCGTTACTTACCCTAATTGGAGAGACAAGGTTAGCAGGCTTAAAATGGCTAGCAAGGAATAAGAGGACGCATATTTCTAAGCTAAGGGCTTATAACTGAGCTGGAATACTTCCTTGAGGAGCTTGACCGTAAAGGAGGAATGGCATTTGTATTGGTCATCCATATTGAGCATTGAGACTCTGAAGCCATGTAAAAGGAACACATTTTCACCATCTGTTTATGGCAGAGTTGTAAAAAAAAAAAAAAAGCCTAATTCTTCATGTATGTATCTGAAGAAATCTTCACTAAATTAGGATTTACACCACAAAGGCAGACTTTGGTAAGAAATTTACAGAACATACTCATTTAATTTAGGAGATAATTTTGCATGCAATAGTATGGATTAGGTTTTAGTAGTAATATTCTGCTTCCTCAAATATGAGCAATGCTGGATAGAGTTTTGAATATGAAAGATGAAATTTGTCAGAGAGAGAAGCTTACTATTGGAGGGAGGTTTCTTTTAAGGAAGCAGGCTTAGCAAAAATAATTTCCATCTGGTAGCACATTTACACGACACTGTTACAAGATGCATAGTTTGGGTAGTGATTTACAAACAGCCATTACAGTGGCACACTTGTCTTCCCACAGCAACATCTCTGAGCACTAAGCACTTTTTGGTCAAGCCTCTAGGATTTAACTGCAGGGTGTACAGTTTTAAAACCATTTTTCATTGATCTGAGCTGTTGAGTTCTTAACTGTAGCTTATTTTCACTTTGATTTCGAAATCCATAAATGCCAGTCACAGCATTTAGGAACTAAAATCATTGGCACAGGAATTTAAATGAAGAGTGATAAATCAGGCTGCCAGTGGCTACTGCCTCAGCCAGATGCAAACACCACAACCACAGTTTTTAATAGCCTTGTGTGCCTAATTTCAAATTAAGTGTGACAAATTAAGCAGGAAGTTAATTACTGTCTTGAAACAAATAGTCTGATGTTGATTGGAAACGGCATCATAAAGCTGTGTTTTACCTTAACAGTATATTCCAAGGAAATACTAGAAAATAAAGAGCTACAAATAATGATTAGTTCAGGTAAAAAAAAAAAAAAAGAAGGAGGAGGAGGAGGTGGAGGTTGGGGGGTGTATTATGAATCTGGTTAGATGAGTCCAGGTATATCAAAACGGGTCTTTCTCTGAGAATAGCTTTACTAGTCTAAAGGCAGGAAGTGAATTCACAGATGCATCAGAATCTTGGTACCTACATAGTGGATGAAAAAGGGGGAGACTCAGATACATTTACCTCTGTCACTGCTGACTAGAATTAGAACACCTGTCTACTCTTCTCATAGCAGAAGTGCTAAAAGGAGCTTAAAGTGAATATGACCTTAAAAACTCAAAGATGTTATAAATCACACAATTTTTTACTAGTCCTTCATTTATTTTTCTGCACCTGCACTTCATGGTCCTTATTGCCTTTAGAGATTTATTGGACAGCAGCTTCTTTTTTAAATGACTTCCCACTTGACTTAATGATTTTTCATAGTGTTTAAGGAAGTCTCAAGAGCAGACCTATTCTTTGCAGTTTGAGTGAATTTTAGAATGAGATAATTCCATGTTCATGTAATGTGATGCAGTTACAAATGGCTTCCTTTGTCAAACACTGTTCCTAGCACTTATAATAAATCATAAAATAAATTAGCACAATAGGTATTATTATAAGTATTTTCCAGAAGAGGATACTGACATACTGAGAGACTAAGCAAAAAGTCAGTATCACCAGTGAAGATGGGACAAACCAGAATTTGTCACCAGGCAGTCTGGGACCATTAGGACATGCTGCCTTTGAAACCTGGGCCTGGAGAGAGCAACAGAAGTTATAAAACTCTAGTTATGTGGTCCCAAATCATTCCCACTGGTCTTTTTACTTCTCTACCTACCTATTGAAAACTGGAAACATATCTTTTATTGGAAGATAAAGATTAGACACAAAGATTAAGATACCATTTTAGCAGACTCTATAGAAAATATGATGAGCCACCACCAGTAAATTTATAGACTCCAGAGTGGCTTTTGAGCTCTCCTTGAAGTTCATGAGCTTTGCTAGCCTCTCACTACAATATCTTGCCTAAAAGAAAAAGACTACAAATCCAAGGAACACTCTGAAACTCAAAATTATCCTTCTCCCCTTAAAAATTAAATGTTCATATTTCTTTCAAGATTTTTTATCTTAATCTTGAAACAAGTATTTTTCAATTTGTTAATATCCATATTGCACATTTGATAAATTTTAGAGAAAAAAGAAAAGTATGTTTTTCAGAGAAATGGTTCAAATTGTTTCATTTTATAAACATATATTTTTATTAATTTCAGAGTGAGGAAAGGAGAGGGTGAGAAAGATAGAAATATTGATCAGAGAGAAATATGAATTAGCTGCTTCCTGCATGCCCCCCACTAGGGGTTGAGCCTAAAACCTGGGCATGTGCCCGGACCAGGAATTGAACCAGAAACCTCCTGTTGCATGAATGACACTTAACCAACTGAGCCACATCAGCCTAGTAGAAATGGTTCAAATTTAAAATGCATATATTCTCTAATACACCTCTACACATACATAAATTTTGTCAGTTCCAAAAGAAACATTTAATGAAACTCCACCCACTGCACCTAGCCATGCTAGTCTTTTGGCTGTTGTCCTAATACCCAGGCACATTCCTGCCTTATAGACTCTCCTTCTGTTACTTCCTCCAGAACTTTGTTGAAATTCCACTTTGTCACAAAAAACTTCCATGGCCACTTTATTTAAAATTGTAATTGTTCATGTCCACCACTCCTGATTCCATTCTCTGCCTTCCTTTTGTGATAACGCTTATCACCATTTCCCATTTTACACAAATGTTTTCTTTCTCCCATCAACTTGTGAACTCCATGTAGGCTAAAACTGTTCACATATTTATTTGCTATATTCCCAAGGTTTAGAAAAGAACCTGGCTCATATAAGGTTCTCAGAACGTGTTTATTGAGTGGATGAATGGATGAAAAGCTGAAAGTTACCATTTTATGTTAATGTATTAACCACTTTCTAACTAGTCTAAATCTATAATAATAAAAGGTGGTCTAGTTTCATTTTTTTTACATGTATCTGTTAACTTTACTAAGGATTTCATTGAATCTATAGATTGCTTTGGGTAGTATGGACATTTTAATGATGTTGATTCTACCAATCCATGAACATGGTATGTCCTTCCATTTGTTTATGTCTTCTTCTATCTCTTCTAATGGATGATCATTAAACATTAATTGCATTCTACCTCTTGTTTTTATTTATCATAAGTTTCTTTAAAGCAAATGTATTGAAAATTAAATTCAGAATTTAGTTCCAATGAATGCTAGCTTATTTTATTGTATTAAATATTATAAGTCTTTTGTTTGAAAGAATGACACTACTTTGAATTTGGGATTAGTAATTTTTTTAAAAAATACTTTTTTATTAATTTTAGAGAGGATGGGAGAGGGATAGAGAGATAGAGACATCAATAATGAAAGAGAATCATTGATAGGCTGCCTCCTGCAGACCCCACACAGGGATCAAGCCTACATCCAGACATGTGCCTTGACAAGGAATCGAACTGTAACTTCCTGTTTCATAGGTCGATGCTCAACGACTAAGCCACATTGATAGGGCAGGGACTACTAATTTTATGCTACAACATTAGACATAAAAATGTGTCCAAGACAAAAATTGACCCTTTAATTAATAATTTACTGTATATAGGCAATTCAATATTTTTTTTTCAAAAAGGATGCCAGAAAATAGCTTTAAAGTTTATATTGTACTTGAATTTAACTTTAAAGTTAATAAAGGGATTTCCTGAGAGTTACATATTATAAAACATTAACCTATTTTTTATAGAGGTGGTTTCCTTGAGTACTGTCAAATCCATGCTGGTGGGTGAAGTGGCCGAAAGGATAGTTGGGCAACCAAATTTCCAATCTTCAAATAGAGGATTCCAGCACTCACTAAGTTCTTGGGGGATGTATGGAAAGAGATCCATGTATTTTCTACTACAAGAAGGGCCTCCATGGGAGATGTTCTGAGTATTCTCATTACCTACTTATTAGCACCTAAGAGCATTCAGCCACTGTCTAAAAATGTTGAATCAGGTGGACGGTTGAAGAAGAAAGGCAAAGAACTGAGGAATGGGCACCCACGAGAGGTCTTGTAATCATATATTTCTCAGGACATACTACAGAGACTCCTGATGAGGGGAAATGTGGGTCAGAGAGTTGGGAAAAGCAACAGAGAATACTTAGCATGCCTGGGATCAAATATGTGGGTGGTATTTTATTAAACAATTTTAACAGCCACTAACTCCTTCAGTCAGACTTAAAAATGCTCCTTTCCTTTATGGTACTTTGGTGACCACCCAGTCTTTGGTCCCAGCAGCATTCATGGGGTGGCTTGGAATTACATATAAAAATACAGAAAAAGTAAAATGTGGCTTACCCATGCTTTGTTTCCAGTGCTTAGTAGGTATTTTAAGAAATGGAAAATGAGTCACTACCAGGTTAGGTTTCATTCTAATCCTAGGAAATATTATAATCACCAATTAAATAGCTTGGGAACTTAAATATTAAGATAAGCAAACTTTAATAGTTTGTTGTTCATTTTCCATGAGCATATTGTCAATAAGCCATTTTTGTTCCTTGATCAGAAAATTTGAATGATTTAAAGTGGCTGAATTTTAATGCATTATAATAATCTATATTACATCTACAAAAGTCTCAGTGGATGGGTCTTTTTCAGATATTTTAGAATGTTTCTTATATCATAGAGTAGGAAAAGGGCCAGAACATCTATTCCTGCTTTTGTCCCATTACCTTCAATATAGTCTAAAAATACTTGTTTGGACAGAGATATGTGCTATTTTTAATCTATTGATATTATTTACAGTTTCTAACAGCGTTGCTACTGTGAATGTTAGAAAAAATATTTTTAAAATATTATGATGTATTGTTGAGTTGAACACTTGAAACCTGTATGGTTTTGTGAAACAATGTCACCCCAATAAGTTCAATTTAAAAATATTATCTTCTTGGAACTCTCCTGCCAAAAGTATCCTATATTATAAAAAGAAAATGTCACTCTAACAAATATAACTAAGGAGAAAAACAATGAACCATTATAAGCATCTTTTGAGTGCTATTAGATTGCTCAAATGAGGAGAATAGGGAGACCTATAAAGCAGAGCCGGTCAGAGCAGGGGAGGGACAAATTAGAGTCAGGTAAGGCTTAAGTGAAATGAAAGAGCACTTTAAAAGAAATTCCAAATCTAGTTACGTAATATATCATAGGCAGGAAGCCAAGCAGAGAATCAATGAAAACTAGTTATGATCAAGGTGGATTCAAGGGTGGAAGAAGATAACAAACAGCAAATGTTTGACATTGGTTTTACTGAAGACATGAGTGACATTTTCACTTCCAAACGTTCTTTAGAAGAAAGGGTCAAAGATATTAGATCAAACACTACCCAATTAATAAGTATTGTTAATCCTGTTAAGTGTAGAAATAACTGACCAAATTATATTTATTGAAAAGCCCAAAGTATTTTGAAATAAAGATGAAGTAGCTTAACTGTTATATTTCTTTATCTGTAAAATAAGGGTTGATAATAAGGTTTCTTGAAGAATTGTTGTGAAGATTAAATGCAATGTCATAAAAAATTTCAGAACAGTTCCAAGCATGTTATAAGTGCTCAAATAACATTATTATTTTTGTTATTTAGCAAACCAAAGGAATCTTAAATATGCACACACACACACAAACAGAATTAGCAAGTCAACAAATGTTGAAACACGGTAAACATAGTAAGACTCACTGATATGTTAATCACAGCCTTTACTCTGCCATCTGTATGACCTTTCTGAAGGCACTTCATTGGGGGAAGGGGATTTTACTCTATCCATTATAAAATCAATAAATTGAATTAGATTATCCCTATTGTATTTCCTAGCACATATGTGATTTTTAGGACCTTATCCATCAGTAATCTTAATATTTTTATAGAGTTGAGATCTATCATATATACATGTTCTAAGTAATTGTAATATGTATATTTTCCTTATGTGTCTCTTCATAAGATTGTGAATTTCATACATTGTACACACATGAAGGCAAATGCCATTACTCCCCCCCCCAAAAAAAAAAAAACTCTGGGAATAACTCTAGAAGGTGGAATCTTGAGTTACATTTCTAAAATCCTTTGATAATTAACTATGAGAACATTAAATATGTTCTGTGAGCCAAGTAATTTGACTCTGTTTCCCTTTTTCAAGCAATAAACGTAACAGACGATATAGCCCATATTTGGCAATTACTCCTCTGAATCCTAGAGAACTTTTGCCTTTCATCAATATATCTTTTCTACATAATTCAGGCACGTGGCAATTTTTGTACTATTTTAAAATTTAGTAAACCCTTTTATCAGGGTTGTTCATAAACAAAAGTAATTGACTTTGAGTAACTTACGTTTCCATAGGTATTTCACAGAATTTTTTTAAAAAATGAACTATAGATCTAGGTAAATGTAGGAATTAAAGCACTCTAGGATCTAGGACAGTGATGGCGAACCTTTTGAGCTCGGCGTGTCAGCATTTTGAAAAACCCTAACTTAACTCTGGTGCCGTGTAACATAGAATTTTTTTGATATTTGCAACCATATTTTTGATATTTATTTTAGATATTTAAATGCCATTTAACAAAGAAAAATAAACCAAAAAATGAGTTCGTGTGTCACCTCTGGTACGTGTGTCATAGGTTCTCCATCACTGCACTAG
>NW_006288435.1:878270-879063 GCF_000327345.1 Myotis davidii
GTTCTTTGGAAAAGACAATAACACTGGGTAAAATAGAAGGCAACAGGAACAGAAGAAGACCAAATATGAGATGGATTGACTCTCTGAAATCAGCCATAGGTGTTAGTCTATAGGAGCTGTGTCGGGCTATTGAGGACAGGACATTGCTCATTCATAGTGTTGCCTGGAGTCGGAGCCAACTTCAATGGCAAGTATCATACTCCGGGGTTCTGGCAAGAACCAGATGGGGGTTAGTTAAAAAGAATTTAATAGCCATAGCTGGTTTGGCTCAGTGGATAGAGTGTTCAGCCTGGGGACTGAATGGTACCAGGTTCAATTTGGGTCAAGGGCAAATAGTTTCTCAGAACATGAATTAAGCCCAGCATCCATACTCACCAGCTTTGTGATCCAGGTCAAGTAACTAAGATGTACATGTTAGGCTGACTTTCCCATATCCTATCTTTACCCATCCATGCCCTGTTAGATGCCCTAGAAAGTTGACCCATGTGAATTACAATAACAGTTACCTTTGGATTTCTGGTGAGTTTGGCCTATGGAAAACATAGGTAGGGGGACAAGAGAAGAGTCAGTTGAAAATATTTGTTCATCTTTGCTCCATTCTTGGACTTTCAATTACTTTCAGTGGCATCTCTATGGGTACAATTCCCATGCTGTAGCTCCGGTCTGCAGAAACAGAATTCTTCCCCTTTCTCCTTCAGGCTACCTAAGACACCAATTTCCGGCCATGTTAGTGCCTCCAACTTCCTCATCCCTTTCTCTTCACTAACCTGAACTATCTCTCCATAAACCGCTC
>NW_006288435.1:880172-886958 GCF_000327345.1 Myotis davidii
ACCCACCTTGGCGTGACACCACCCGCTCACCTGCTCCACCATCCCACTGCGGTCCCACTCTCGTTGGGACACATTGGGGCCAGCAGTGCCTCCACTGCCGTCCACTGCCAGTGCCACTTCATCAATGCCCTCTATGTTCTGGGCCACCCCCTGGTGGTCAGCGCATGTCTAACTCCTGGTTGGTCGAACACCTGCCCGTAGGGACAATTTGCATATTAGCCTTTTATTATATAGGATAACGAATTAATAAGGGCAGAAAACAAATAATACATATGAAAACTGAAGAAACACTAATGTGTATAAATCAATTCTATGACTTATTATTCCCTATTATTGACGTGGAATATGAATTTTCAAGTTAACAACCAATAAAATTAAAAAGAAAAACAGGCTACCAGTGGGTCAGTCTACAGACTGTAAAAAATTGACAAATCACATTAACTTGAAAATATTTCAGTCTTATACAATAATATTTTAAATATAAGATTTAAAATAGCCTATATTTTGTTATTTTGTGGACATTAAGAAAAATAGGAAAAATACCACAATTCATAAATTGTGATAAATGTTCATTGAATAATTATGCCAATCTTTATCTTACATTTGCTTTTACTTTTTTAAAATTAACTCTGAATCGTGAATAAATTTCCAAAGGAAATGATAGAATGTAGTTTTTTCAAGAAGCCTATTATATGTTTAATATGGTTAAGCAATCCAAGCTTCATATATTAAAAAATAGTAATTAAAATTACTGTTAAGTAATAACATCTGAGACACATGTGATAAATAAAAATGTTTTGAGAATAACTTCTAAAAATGGCAGAAACATGAGGTTTCAATCTAAGCGATCAACTAGAGACACAAACTAACACAAACTAAAGTAAATTTAGTTGTCTCTAATTTAATATTATATTCCAAACTATAACCTTTACTTAGATATGTAATAAATTCCATTATCTCATAATTCTATTCTTCTAATATTAAAAGTATATATTCTTTTAGAGATTGCTTTATACATTTTGTCAGTCATTGCTTAACTCAAAGACTTGCATCCAATAGATAACACATGTTTGAATGGATTTATTTAAAATATTAAGTCAAAAATTATTAAGTCAAAAATGTGTAACTCAACACAGGCTAAAGAAATTTATTTAATGTTTAGTCTTCATGACATTGTACACCTACTTTGCATAAAAGTAGAGTCAGTACTTTGTACTAAAATATATATGGAATCCTTATTTTCATACTAGCTTTTAAAATCTGTGTCTTTTGTTACTTTTAAATAAAACAATATTTGCAAGCTTACTTTATAATGTTTCCTCCTGTTTTGCAGGAAGAAACAGTCTTGTTAGGTTAAGAACAGTTTGAGAGGTCCCATTTCTCTTGTAATCTTTAATCTTCTAAAAACATCTCCCTTTAAATGTTTACACATATTTTTTTCCTTTCTTTACCCATGAGTTCTATTTTGCATCTTCTCTTCCATTTCTTTTGCTTATAAATTTTAATTGTAGCCTCCAGTTAATACCTCTACTCCTCTGCTGAATGGGCTTTTCTAAAAAAAACATCTTCCAAATATATGCCTGCTGATTCCATATAGGAAGGGGGCACTCATTTCTGAAGTGCCAGGTCAGCACTATGGAGTAGAAGTGCTGAATAACGTGACGTGAAAAATAGTGAGCTCCCCCAGATTTCACTCTGTGATTCAATACAGTTGTTATTAAATTGGGAGAAGCAAATCCCCAAGGGCATTTTCTTTCTCCACCCGATGAATACATATAAATCAATTCCATAATTCGCTTACCAGAGCAGTGATTAGAGTGTGTACTATACATTAATTATGTAATTGCCATCTTTTATTTTAATATGTTTATGGTTTATCTGCTTAGTATTTATAAGGTGAAGGTTAGGGGAATTTCTGAATATGTATCTATTAAAAACTTATCTGACTATAGAATATTGCCATCAGGTAAACCTTTGCTGACAGGCATTGATTTGACCATACAGTTGAAATTTAAAACACAAAACAAAATTCATCTTTTAAAGATAGACTTCAGAGACATCGTTCAGAGACATAAATAATGGGTAATGATATCTCTGTTTTGTCAAATATGTAATTAAAGAGAAACATGACTATAGTTAGGACATTGGATATGTAGGGTAGTTTGTTCAGGATATTGTTATTTTTCTTGTTTATGTCATTACTTATAATAATAATGAATAAATCTATATATATAAAAGGCTTAGTGTTTGTCCAACCAGTAGCTATGATGCACCCTGACCACCAGAGGGCAGACACTCAACACAGGCTGCCATGAGGTGCCCTGGCCATTTAAAAATAAACGGTACCACAGAACTGGAGCCAACAAACCAACACTTGGCTTCCCCCAAGTGGTCCACAGGCCCCACCACCACCCTGGAGTGACACCCCACCAAATCGCAGCCAGCACTGCCAAGACCCCATGGTGCAAAATGTGGCCCACAGCCCAGCCCAGCCCAATCACCATTGCTGTGGGCGCCGGGTAATGACATCACGTTTTTGTTGACATGCTAAAGCCAAAATTGTCAACAGAATATGTCTAAAGACCAACTATTGCCACAACATACCTCTGAAGCTAAACGAAAGTGACGTTCTCGACAGAATATGAATGAAGAACAGTCATCGATCGTACTAATATCCTACCAATATCCTACTAATATTGGTAGGAACTGCCTTCATAGCGAAAATGAAGTAAATGAGGATGCAATTATTGAACACAGTTTTGGTGGAATGATGGTTACATGTAAATTTTGCCTATCCCTAAATTTCTCTAATGAAAAACCATCTGATGGAAAATTTACTCACTGTTGTAGCAAAGGCAAAGTTTCTCCAAATGATATAAATTTTCCAGAATACCCGGTAAATTTTTTAAAAATTAATGATAAATGAAGATTCTGACAGTAAAATTTTCATGGAAAATATTCATTTAACAAATAGTTCTTTTACTTTTGCTTCAGTGGGTGCAAATATCACATCACCATCAGGCTATGGGCCATACTGTTTTAGAATACATGGTCAAGTTTATCACTGTCCTGGAACTTTACATCCTTCCGGTGGTGTTTCTCAGAAGTTTGCTCAACTTTATAATTTTAGATACGGCCAAAGCGATGAGTAAAAGATTAGCAATGCTAGAAAACCAAGGTTGCTTAGAAAGATTCATGATCAATATCAACAACCTCATGAATGAAATAACGAATTAACAAAATCATACAAGACACTACAAGAGGTAGAAAAGGAAACCCAATCTGAAGCAGCAGCAAAAGGTTAAAGCTATAAATACTTCATCACAAAGGAAATTAGTCAAGCACTCTGAAAGCGTTTTTACTCTTAATGTGGTATACAGGGAGATATTAGAATAAATTTAATCAATTTATCAGTCAGTGTTTTTATCAGTGTTGGTTTTATATCATGTTTTTGTTGTTTTTATGTCATCTTTTTGTTGTTTTTATATCATGTTTTTGTTGTTTTCATATCATGTCTTTGTTGTTGTACCATGTTTTAATTGTTTATTTATTAATCAATTTATATATTATTTTCATGTACATTTTACTGATTTTCTTTCATCTGTGACACATGTATTATAGAGAGAGGGTGAATAGCAATATTAAAATATTTCTCCTAATTAATTTCCTTTCAACATGCACTAGGCCACTAGTGTAACTATAATGTTCATTATATACTTATAAAATACCTTACTCATAAGACCAGATAAAGTAGAAAATTAGGTATGACTAGATTTCTATCAGCAAACTTTAATGTGATACTTCCAAAAAATTAAAACAAATTCTTAGAGATACCCCTTAAGAAGGACCTAACAAATACAATAAAATAACAAGTCATTAAGTAAGTTGTAATCTTACTTTAAAATAGACATCTTATTAATAAATTATGAAATTCAAGAAAATTATTAGAAAAAAATCTATAAAAATAAGAGATAAGCTGGTTTTAAAAAAACAAATTCATAACTAAACAAATTACTCAATTAAGTGAACCTGTTTCACTGATCTTCTAAAATATAACCACTAAATAATATATTGCAATAGCTATATATTCTGAAAATATTCTAAAAATGTATGCACGTATCTACATGTATATGGAATAAAATATATTCCAACATATATTTCAAAATATATGCATTTAATTTTTTTAAAATACTTGAAAAAAAATTTCTGCCTAATATTTGTAAACATTCTAATCAACACTAATTGAAACAACTAAATTATCCTTTTTCTAAAATTGATATTTACTTTTGCTATCAACTATTTAAGTGAATGTTTTCTCTAACTCTGGATTTAAAAATGAAAATGCTATTTTTTATTATAATTGTATAAAATATATGGAGTTTAAAAGCAGCAGTCAACATAATCTTACTATGAAGGCACAAAGGGAATGTAGCCAACAGCAGTAAAGTTTGCTTTTTGTGTCCATATCTTGAGAGGGATTAACTATAAAATATTGCTACTTAGCATGCTATTAGCTGGCCATTACAACAGCATCTTGACATACTTACATTTTAACATTTTTGCATCCTTTTTAATATATAAATAATGATTTTAAAGAAGTTTAAAGACAATTGTATTCTACTTTTATTCCTTTTTCTTAATACTAGATTTGCCAAATCTGATAGCTTAGAGTTTTACCAAAGCATTTTATTTCCATTCCTATTCCCTGAATGTGCCCTAGTAATGGAAATTTCAAACAGAGAGATGGGTTTTGATTCAGATTTATGCCCAATTTCTATAAGGAATAACAAGGTTAAGATTTTCACAAATCAGTCTTAGTGGGGCTACCACTGTGCTTTTTCATGAGCACAAATCCATAATAATAAAAGTGTAATATGCTAATTAGAGTAGATGTCCTGCCAGATGTCCTTCCAGATGACCTTCCAGACAAAGCCAGGGCTGCAAGGGAAGCCCGGGACCTAGGGGTCTGCCAGTGGTCAGAGGGAAGCCCAAGTGCCAGAGGAAAGCTGGTGCCAGCAGCCAGGGGAAGGAAGGAAGGCCTACTCTTGCACGAATTTTATGCACTAGGCCTCCATGATTAAATAACAGTTTACACACTACCAAAAGAATCACAGCATTTTGCTTCATTCTTAGTTGCTTGTTTTTAGGATAAGGGAAGAACTTAGTAAATAATTAATTACAGTGTGAAAGTTGCTCCCTCATTTGACAATTCCTTTTGAAAATAAACTGTGCCCTTAGGTCTGTCTCTAAATAATTTTCTTAACCTTGACATGTATCTAAGTTGTCTATAATGTGCTAGGGATGCATGATTTAAGCCTAGTTACCAAATATATAAAACAAAAGCAAATATTCTGTTAATCATAGATAACAAAGATTATTAGTGTTTATTATTTACTAATAAATATAACCATATTCACAACAATCTACACATATATATTGAAATATTTAAGGGTAAATCATGATTTGCTTCTAATGCATTCTACTCTCTACCAAAGTTCAAAAAATACAAGTGTAACCATTAATCTTTTTCTGAGTGTCAGGAAAGGAAAAAAGAATCATGCATGTACTCCTACTAAATATACAGAACCTAGGGATTTGAATTTTAAATTCTAACTTTATTGCAGGCTTCCTGATTAATTTGGGAAAATTACTCATTGCATTTTTTTCTACTCAGTTTTCTGATTTTGAAGTGGTTACATTCATTTATTTAACATGCGGTTTTAAAACACTGCCAATTGATGATCTTAAAAAAAATGTTCTCAGTGCTTGAAGAACAGAATGTTTTTTTAAATAAAAAGTGTACAGAATTTGGTTTTATTATTAACACAGAAATTTACTATATATTCTACCAAACATTAGTTTCTCTTAAAATCCTCATAACTATCTTTTGACTGGATAGTTTTTCACTCCTATTCAGAGTGTGTGTGTGTGTGTGTGTGTGTGTGTGCGCGCGCGCGCACCTGTGTTTGTGTTTTAGACCCCATACGAAAAAAAGAATACATGGCCATATGCAAGCATTTTTTGAGGGGGGGGGGCGAATTATAAGCTGTCCTTGTAAAAACTCATGAAACAAATATAAACTATTATTTTTGCGCCAGACACCACAAAGATTAAAAAGCATTATTTTGCCTAGAACCAGCACAAAAGTGAAATAAATGAAGGAGACTTAGTTTATTTTTAAGTTGGAAGGATATTTTCATATTAAAAAGCAACCTAGGATGCCTGAAGCACCCTTTGTGAAGAGTAGGTGAGTATTTTTTCACAGTATGTACTTTCATCTGAAAGAAAGTTTTAAGAGCATTGACTGTCCATCAGCATTAGAAACATTATAGGAAGATCAGAGGACAAGTCCATGATATAGAATATATTTGTATGATTTGATAATTTTGTTAAAAAACTATGTGTGCAGTTTTATATACTTCCTCCTTTTAAAAAAATGAAATGTAGTTTGGGAATTTGTCTCTCCTCAATACATTGCCAAATCACATATAGGTTCCTAAGAACCCAAAATAGCAATTATCATTTAACTTTTCTAAGGTTGTGCCTAGGTTAGAAAAGAAGGCTTTTATTCAACACTAGAGGCCTGGTGCACAAATTGGTGCAACAGTGGGGTCCCTCGGCCTGGCCTACAGGATCAGGCTGAAACCAGCTTTCCAACATCCCTCGAGTGGTCCCAGATTGCGAGAGGGCACAGGCCAGGCCAAGGGATACCACCAGTGCATGATCGGGGCCAGGGAGGGATGCAGGAAATTGGCCAGCTGTGGAGGGACTGTGGGAGGGGTTCAG
>NW_006288435.1:887621-888309 GCF_000327345.1 Myotis davidii
ATACAGAAAACACACCAATAGTAACCAGAAGGGAGGGGAGTTGGGAGACTGAGTGAAAGAGGTAAAAGGATTAAGTACAAATTGGTAGTTACAAAACAGTCATGGGGATTTAAAGCACAGCATAAGGAATATGGTCAATAATATTGCGATAACTATGTATGGTGCCAGATGAGTACCGGCAATATTGTGGTGGGGAGAACACTTTGTAAGATATATGATTGTCTAACTTACTGTGAACACCTGAAACAAGTGCAAAATAATATTAAGTGTAAACTGTAATTGAAAAATTTTAACTAAAAATATTGGAAACTAGGAATTGAATGAGCTGAAGCTCTAGCTAGACATATTAATACCATGCTCTCTAGGAACTACTCATTGACCAAAATTTGGGGGTCCCTTCCATAGTGTGGTCTACCAATTACATAAAAAGTCTTCTTAAAAGTTAATTATTTTAACAAATGGCTCATCTCACCTACATGTTTTACAATCTAATTCTTCTAGAGAGGCCTTACTTTCAAATTTTGAGGTCAATTTTGCTATTACCTAACTCACTGACTTTATTACCCTCACTTTATGTTGTAAATAAAATCTTAATGATGGTTGCCTGATATATCACATCACATTTGGCTATGAAATTTTTTTAATGAATTGATTCTAGGGGCACAGCTCATCCAGTTAACTCTTTTTC
>NW_006288435.1:891481-896707 GCF_000327345.1 Myotis davidii
AGCCCAAAAGTGAAATAAATGAAGGAGACTTAGTTTATTTTTAAGTTGGAAGGATATTTTCATATTAAAAAGCAACCTAGGATGCCTGAAGCACCCTTTGTGAAGAGTAGGTGAGTATTTTTTCACAGTATGTACTTTCATCTGAAAGAAAGTTTTAAGAGCATTGACTGTCCATCAGCATTAGAAACATTATAGGAAGATCAGAGGACAAGTCCATGATATAGAATATATTTGTATGATTTGATAATTTTGTTAAAAAACTATGTGTGCAGTTTTATATACTTCCTCCTTTTAAAAAAATGAAATGTAGTTTGGGAATTTGTCTCTCCTCAATACATTGCCAAATCACATATAGGTTCCTAAGAACCCAAAATAGCAATTATCATTTAACTTTTCTAAGGTTGTGCCTAGGTTAGAAAAGAAGGCTTTTATTCAACACTAGAGGCCTGGTGCACAAATTGGTGCAACAGTGGGGTCCCTCGGCCTGGCCTACAGGATCAGGCTGAAACCAGCTTTCCAACATCCCTCGAGTGGTCCCAGATTGCGAGAGGGCACAGGCCAGGCCAAGGGATCCCACCAGTGCATGATCGGGGCCAGGGAGGGATGCAGGAAATTGGCCAGCTGTGGAGGGACTGTGGGAGAGCTCCAGGGCATGTCTGGCCTGTCTTGCTCTGTCCCAGTTGGCCAGACCCCAGCAGCAAGCTAACCTACCAGTTGGAGCATCTGCCCCCCGGTGGTCAGTGCACGTCATAGCAACTGGTCAACTGGTTGACTGTCTCCCCTCTGATGGTCAGTGCACATCATAGCGAGTGGTTGAGCGGCCTTCGCATATCATTAGTATATTACGCTTTGATTGGTTGAACAGATGAACGGATGACCAGACACTTAGCATATTAGGCTTTTATTATATAGGATATTTCAAGAAGAGCACATGGCCTTTAGGGAACAGCATGGTTGAACTGAACCTACTCAATAATAGATTGCATTCCCCTGGTTAATTTATTAGCCAACTGTTTCATTCTTACAGTATAACAGAAAAATTAGGGCTCCATCACTACATATGCAGCATTTTGTACTCTGTATGTGAAGAGGAATATTTCAAATCAAATAAAACCTAAAGAGTTGAAATTAAGGATAACAACATTCATAACTTGCAAGAAAATTATATGTATAAATTCAGTTTTTATTATTTTACTTTATTATTCTCTTTATCATAATAGCCTTTTATTAAAAAATATAAAGTAAATGAAGAAAAATCAAAGCAAGATCTTGGATTGGCTTCACACCAGTACAAAAACACTAACTACAGTATTTGAAGCATACCAGTAAATGTATCTGCCTGCATTAAAAACTACTGTGAATTCCAATAATAATTATAATTTGAATGAAGACAAAAAGTTTCTGGGTATCCTGGATAGAGAATAGTAACATGTCAGACATTACTCTTGACTTTCATGTCCACAGTGCTCACATGCCACTCCAATCGCTCTAACAAAGTGTACTCACCCCACAAAACATGAACATACTTCCGTACACATGTAGTAGGCAACAGACCAACCTTGGTAAATTATGGACATGTTTTACCAACAAAAATTTGAAACAACTCATAGATACAGAAAACACACTAATGGTAACCAGAAGGGAGGGGAGTTGGGAGAATGAGTGAAAGAGGTAAAAGGATTAAGTACAAATTGGTAGTTACAAAACAGTCATGGGGATTTAAAGCACAGCATAAGGAATATGGTCAATAATATTGCGATAACTATGTATGGTGCCAGATGAGTACCGGCAATATTGTGGTGGGGAGAACACTTTGTAAGATATATGATTGTCTAACTTACTGTGAACACCTGAAACAAGTGCAAAATAATATTAAGTGTAAACTGTAATTGAAAAATTTTAACTAAAAATATTGGAAACTAGGAATTGAATGAGCTGAAGCTCTAGCTAGACATATTAATACCATGCTCTCTAGGAACTACTCATTGACCAAAATTTGGGGGTCCCTTCCATAGTGTGGTCTACCAATTACATAAAAAGTCTTCTTAAAAGTTAATTATTTTAACAAATGGCTCATCTCACCTACATGTTTTACAATCTAATTCTTCTAGAGAGGCCTTACTTTCAAATTTTGAGGTCAATTTTGCTATTACCTAACTCACTGACTTTATTACCCTCACTTTATGTTGTAAATAAAATCTTAATGATGGTTGCCTGATATATCACATCACATTTGGCTATGAAATTTTTTTAATGAATTGATTCTAGGGGCACAGCTCATCCAGTTAACTCTTTCGCAGCATATTCTTAACTGTATTTCTCAAACATCTACTTCTATCCAAGTGTTTTAAGCCCTATGGCTTTAGTACACATTTTGCTCACTCTCAGTTTGAATGATATTCTCCTTGGCCCCACTCACTTTTCTAGAGATTGAGGCCAGTTTAAACTCCAGGATCTTCATAGGTTTCAGCTCCTGAAATTCCATACAATGGAGATGGAGCCACATCCCCTGTATTCAAATATTAACCTCACAACCAGTAAGTAACTTACAGAAACCAATGTGCAAACCAATGAACTGGGGATAACTGAGCATTCCTCAGAGGGTCGCTATAGCATTAATTATGATGAAGACATTGATGATGAGAATGTATAATTAGGCTATTTTTTATGCTTTTATTGACTTCAGAGAGAAAGGGAGAGGGAGAGAGATAGAAACATCAATGATAATGATTAACTGGCTGCCTCCTGCACACCCCCTATTGGGGATCGAGCCCACAACCGGGGCATGTGCCCTGACCAGGAATTAAACCATGATCTCCTGGTTCATAGGTTGATGCTCAACCACTTAGCCACACAGGCTAGGCATAATTAGGCTATTTTTATCATATGAGTTGTTAATGTCAGGCCCCCATCAGAATAAAAGACACTAAGTTTCTCAATTCTTAGCTTTCATTTGAGCTCTGAGAAAATTGAGCCATGTGTTTTAGTTCTTATTTTGTAAGTCCAGGAAATTCTAATTTGTCTTTACATTTCCCTGCTTTTTCTTTTTTCTTTTGCATCTGCTTTTACAGGTAGACTTACAGTAGTTTTTCTGTCACTAAAGATGAATCTCAATATCTCCAATGACTTTTTTCTTCCGTTTAAAAGTATATTTTCAGTGTACCTTGGGTGAAAAAATTATTATAGCAAATTATTGGTGTTAAAAGGCACGTTTGAATTTTAAATCTGTAAAAACAATGTTTAAAAGTACCAAAAATTGGGCTTTGCTTTTTTAATTCCCTTGCTATCTAGACTGGTCCATTGTGTTGGAGTTATTTTTATAACTTATGTCCTCAAAACTAAATTCCTAATAATCCTAACTATTCCTAATGCACAGTGCTGACATTCGTCTAAAGAATCCTTCAGGACTCCTAGAGCTGCATGGAGATGGGCCTTCTCTTTGCAAGAGGAGGAGAGGAATGACAAGGTACAAGGCAGTACGGAATCCCAAAGAGCAACACACAAGGAGCAACTGGAGAAGAACTGTTGGTTATAGTTTAAGTGGAAAGGGGACCAGGGGGTCACATTTTGTTTGCCAGTGAGGAGGCTTGAATTCAAAACTTGTAGAAAGTTCGGAAAATTATCTCCTTTTATATGCAAGAGAGCAAAGAACCAGAGGTCTGGGTCACAGTGCATACATGCATAATTGAGAGTTTAGAATCATCAGGAGCTTAGGGCTTTTAAGATAAATACATAAATCTACAGAGGAACCACAGGCTCCCACGGAAGTAAATGATACCGTCATGGGACATTATAATATTGAAGTCCTGAAGAGTTTTAAAACTCAAAATGTAAAGACGACAAATAGAAGAGGACAAGGACACGGAATTGAAAGAGCTCTAACAAACTAACTAGAAGGCGATACTATGCTATTTCATTGATGAGGAAAATTAATCTTAGACTGTATGAAGGATTCATTTAAAATTAGTAATTTAAAGGCAGAGATTCAGTTATGTAACCGAGTCCTCCTAAGCCAGCAGTTCTCAACCTGTGGGTCGCAACCCCTTTGGCGGTCGAACAATCCTTTCACAGGGGTCGCCTAAGATCTTCCTGCATATCAGATATTTACATTACGATTCATAACAGTAGCAACATTATAGTGATGAAGTAGCAACGAAAATAATTTTGTGGTTGGGTCACAACATGAGGAACTGTATTTAAAGGGCCAGAAGGTTGAGAACCACTGTTAAGCCTTAATTCATATGAAAATAAAATATTCTCTAACTCCTGCGTTCTAGTTGGAACAATGGTCTGGTGCCCATCCATCCAAAATTAAAGGATCAAAAGTTAATGTTACTCTATTCCTTTAGTTTTAGAGTTCTTAACAGAGAAGTCTTCTTAACAGCATTTGTAGCACATTTATCATTACAGAGTCTTCTTAGTGTGTAACTTATCTAACTTTTGTTTCCATTTAAAACCATTCATCTAGTTGTATCCTCTGTGAAAAAAGAGAAAGGCTCTTAATTCTTTCTTCACAATAAAGCAGCAGTTAAAAGGCAATTTTAAATTTAAATAAAATTCTATTTTTACATTATATATTTTAAAAAACCACTTCCAATTTTCATTACTTAATCACATCAGTATTCTAAACTCTTTCAGCAGTTCAATATTTTCCTTCCTTTCAAATATGGAATTAAAAAATATACATAGTACTTCACTATTTTAAAACAGGAGAATAATTTATTTTATATAGAAAGTCTATAATTTTTTAATATTATCTAAGTATTTCTATATCCTGTTTTAGTTTAAAGACAAGCTACTAGGTAAAGTTAAATGATACAATTAAAAATTTTAAATAGAAAATACGAAATGTGACTCCACTAGTTATGTCATGATTTAGGGGTTGTTTAGATATTTGTGCAAGCAATGAATTACTTGAAAATTTCTGATGACTCTGTGATATCAATCCATTTTTACAAAATCTCATTTTAAAAACTTTTTCTAAAATCAAGAATAAATGATCTGCTATTTCCCCCTCCCATCTTTCTCCTTTTCTATTTCTTCTTCTCTATCATCAACATTTTATCTCAGAATTGTCACGGGCTTATAATCTTACTAAACACTCTCAGAAAATAAAATTTTATCTTATTTTAGACCAGAGGATATAGAAACATTTAGTACAACACAATAATTTTATTAGTAAACTAAATCTCTAGATTATCTACTAATGGGGTATTTTTAATGATT
>NW_006288435.1:898305-902996 GCF_000327345.1 Myotis davidii
CTCAAAATCGCCCGCTGCCAGACAGTCCAGTTTCTCCCCGCATGAGTTCTGGGTCCCCAGAGACTTCCCGGAACCGGAGTTCAGAGCCGTTGGGAGCTTGTGACTCCCTCCGGATTCAAAAAGACCGCCGTGTCCTCGGGTGCCAGCCCCTTTCCGCGCGCGCGAGCCCCGTACCTCTGCGCTTCTCTCCTGCAGCTTCTCTTGCTCTCAGTGTGCCTTTCCTTCCTTCTAGTTGTAGAGTTTACAGTCAGCCAGGCTTCCTGTGGTTCTGGATGAAGTCCGTATTGTTTCTCTGAGGTATTAATCAATTGTTGTGAGCGGCCTTAATTTCCCGGTGTTTATCTCTGCCGCCATCTTAGTTTCCCATCTTTAATGATTTTTATAGTACTCCATTACACACTGTTATGATATAAACAGATGCATTAAAGTAAAAATATGGAAGTAGATTTTAGATTTGTAGTTTTTTTTCCTTTGTTGTAAAACTTTAACATATTTTTATGAAGTAGAAGGCAAAACTTGGAGAAATATAATGCAGCATCTGAAATATACTAAATTAATAATCTCCTGTTGACCAATTTATTCTATATTCTCTGGAGTAAAGTCAAGGTTTGAATTTTTTCCTTAAGAACGACAATAAGGCCCAGGCGGTGTGCCTCAGTAGTTGAGTGTCAACCGATGGACCGAAAGGTTACAGGTTCGATTCCAGGTCTGGGCACGTGCCTGGGTTGCTGGCTCAGTCCCCGGGGAGGGCATGCAGGAGGCAGCCAGTCCAGGATGCAGCTGATCAATGTTGATGTTTCTCAGTTTCATCAATACTTCTATCTCTCTCCCACTATTTTCCTCTCTCTCTAAAAATAAATAAGTATGTATTAAAATAAAGAAAGACAGTAAGTGAAAGGTAGCCAAAGAGAAATATGTTATCACACTTCCCTTCCTTTTTAGAAAACTCAGAGAGAAAAGGTCTTTTCACCCAAAGTGTGCATTCCTTTGCGACTGCATAGCCCTCTCTCCACAAGAACATAAGACTGTGGGAAGTTTGGAAGAGGGTCCAGCCCAGACTGTGATTCTGCCAACAGCTTAGCGCTGAGAATTGGGAAAGAGAGAGAGAGATGACACTCCTTTGGGCCCAAGGGCTGCTGCTTTTTCTCTGGACTTAGAAACCTAACTTATTTCTGACCTTGAAGGGTCAGCTTATGTATCACATCATTGTGTGTTCTCGGGGGGAAAAAGTATGAATTTAATTATATCCTTGTCAAGAGGTAATTCCATCTCAAAAATTAACTTTCAGTGCTTTGGAGTTATTGCACATTAAAAAATATTGTCACACAGAAAACATGGGTGGCCTGTCACAAACATTATGAAACTATTGACTTTACATAGTTTCATCTGCACAACTATTGATTTTTTTCTGTCTTTATTTTGACATTTCATATGATTTCATCTAAGATTCATCACTGTGGAAATGTCAAGTTTAAGGGTGTGCTTTTATTGTTTGGAGAGAGCAATCTTAGAAATGGTTTACTACTTATCTGTTTGAGGCAGTAGGCTGGATTCATCAATGTTGAAATGATTCAGCATGAAGTTATCACCCTTATTTTGCCAGTGGTTTTCAGATTGCTCTTTTTCCCTCCTGAGAAATGAATTGGGTTGTCACATTGGATTTTAGATGTCAATAATTTCTTAACGGGGCTTTAAGATACTAAATGAATACCTTTAATTTGAGGACTTCCTTGGGTATGCTCAACACAATTGTTAATTCAGTATAGTTTCTGTAGGGAAGGCGATAGGGCACTAATACATTTCCAAATACCAATTACGTTAGGACACAGTAAGAAGTCAACATTTTAATGCAATTTTATCATATAAATGTTTTTTTCTTGTCCAAATTTTTAAACTAGATTGTTCATGTTTTTTTCCCTCAACCTCATGAGATAGAAATGGAGTGTTAAAGACCTTGCATGGAGTCTGCGACCAAAATATGTGTCTCTCTTTTGCTTGGCAAACTTTTATAAAAATGACATTTGCAGTGTGTTAAGAAAGAAACCAAGGACTTCAACTGAGCAGTGAATAATATGTGTGTAAGTAGATTGACTTTTGTTAGTATAAAAATGGAAAGAAGAGTCAACAAATTACTTGTGTTACTGTAGACTCGTTTCAAACCGGTCAACATCATGTAAAAATCAAATATCCAGGCAGAACCAGCTACTTAATTTGAAAGAATCAGTGCAAAATGAAAATGTGGAGCCTTCTGTTCGAAATTATTAAGAATTTCAGCAACAGCGCGCATTAAATTGTGTGAGACCCTCTAAGCATTGGAGCGACTGACCAGGCTTGCATGCCCACGAAGCCAGCCTTGTTTCCAGGTCCTGTCCATGAAAATTTAACTTTCCAATTCCATTTGCTAGTGAAGAATTCAGTTTCTTTACGCTGCACTTTCCCTTTCTAAAGAAAGTAACCTCAAACAGATAATCCGTATATACACTGAAATAACATTAGCTAGCTGAAAATTTTTTTTAAAAGTGAAAGTATGCAAAATCTCATTTTGCTTGACTATTTTTTAAGGTATCTGAATTAGAGAAATGTTTTAAATGTTATACTTCTAACAAAAGTAAAATTAAATAAAACAGAAGTACATTGCACTTAATCATTTTTATGCTAACATATCCTGTTTATGGAAGGCGAATCCAAGAGCTTCAAGTGTCTCTCCTCTGTAAAAAAATTTACAAAGAAATGCAGTGTTAATGAAAATGGCAGTCCACACAAGGTGACCTTTAAAAATTGCCCACTATTCTCAAAATGACACTGCTTTCCACAGCAAATAAGAAACTATGATCTGGGTTTCATGTTCTCAGCCACTTGCTACCAAAGCAGTAACAACTGATTTGAAAGAAAGTATTACAATAGGACTATATCATATTTATTAATGAAATGCTTTGTAGTGGCCAGAAAGAAATGTTAATAAATGAGATCTGATGCTATAAAATAATTGGGAGATTTATTCCATATGATTCTCGTATTATGAGTGTTTGCAATGATTTTAAAGCAGTCATTGTACTAAACTGCAATTACATTTTTAGTGACATGTTTTTTTCTTTTAATTGAATTTAAAAACTAAGGTGTTTTTTTAAAATCTTTAATGTTTTAATTATGGTATTTGATTCAGTGGAGAACAATTCTCCTAATGAGAGCTGTCTGACATAATGACATTGCTCAGTGTATTGTTTAATCAGATTTTCTTTCAATTGCAGCATTTACAACTTTCTTTTACATATTCAAAGCAGGTGATGTTATACTAGCAGGTGTATCAATGTTAATTGATGTTATTCAGGTGGTTGGTAAAGAAAATTAGACCCCTCAGGGTATCATCTTCCCTTATAGTTAAAAAAAATAAAAAGCTTTCAAAATCAGTGCATAGAAATTTAAACAAAATACTCTACTCCAGAGGCACTATAGATTTTCTAAGCATTTGGTCATGAATGTCTCTGACAAGATATACTTCTCCTAAAAGGGTTCCAATAAGGAAATGGGTTCATAAAACATTGTACATAACTGCAGAAACGTAATTTTGACTATAAAACTATAAGGACAACATTTTGATAAGTTTGTTAATTTTATTGATAAAAGTTTTATTCTGACAACAGAAAATACAAGGTAGGAAAAAATACATGCATATATGAAATGAAAACTAATTAAATATATAGGTTAAAACACTTAAAAACTGATGAGGGTTACATCCTATCTAATAAAAGAGAAACATGATAATTAGCTATACCTCTGCTACCCTTCCCATTGGCTAATCAGGGTGATATGCAAATTAACTGTCAGCCAAGATCGCGGCCAGCAGCCAGGCAGCTTGAAGCACAATGAGGCTTGCTTGCTTCAGTGACGGAGGAATCCAACGTTCCATGCTGGCCGCTGCCGGCCTCTGAACTTGCAGTTTGAAACATTGTTACAAATATAGAAGCTAAACAAAACCCAAGAAACCTGCTTTCAGCCAGTTGGGATCTGAGAGCTGGAGTTGAAAACGTGTTTCGATTATAGAACCCAAACAAACCAGATACCTGCTTTCAGCAGCCAAGGCCTCAGAGCTGGAGCCAAGCCTCAGAGCTAAAGCTGGCCCAGAATAAAAAGAAGACCCTCACCCATACTGGCCAGGCACCCCAGTGGTGACCCCCACCCTGAAGGGTGTGTGACCAGCTGCAAACAGCCATCATCCCCTCACCCAGGCTGGCCAGGCACCCCATTGGGGACCCCCACCCAGATCCAGGACACTCTTCAGGGCAAACCAGCCAGCCCCACCCATGCACCAGGCCTCTACCCTATATAGTAAAAGGGTAATATGCCTCCCAGCACTGGGATCAGCGGAGCCACAAGGCCTGCAGTCACTGGGATCAGCATGTCAGGGGGCAGCGCCCAAACCCCCTAATCGCCCTGTGGCTCTATGTGTGACAGGATGCGGGGCCACAACCTCCTTATCCGCACTGCTCTGTTTGTGACAGGGAAAGGCACCCCAACCCCCTGATCAGCCCTGCTCTGTGCCTGATAGGGGGGAAATCCCCAACCCCTTGATCACCCTGCGGCCTGTGTGTGACAGGGTGCAGCATCCCAACCCCCCACCCCCCAACGGGCCCTGCTCTGTGTGTGACGGGGTAGAGCCATAACCTCCCCATTGGCCCTGCCCTGAGTGTGAG
>NW_006288435.1:903061-908312 GCF_000327345.1 Myotis davidii
GGCTGCACCTAGGGATTGGGCCTGCCCTCTGCCACCCGGGAGCAGGCCTAAGCCAGCAGGGCGTTATCTCCTGAGGGGTCCCAGACTGTGAGAGGGCACAGGCCAGGCTGAGGGACGCCCCCCTCCCCTCCCAAGTGCACAAATTTTTGTGCACCGGGCCTCTAGTCTATAATAATAAAAGCATAATATGCAAATCGACCAAATGGCCATAGGGACCACCTTCCAGATGAAGCTGCGGCTGTCAGGGATCAAGGGAGGGATCGAGTCAGGCGCTGCGGCTGCGAAGGCCTACTCATGCAGGAAATTCGTGCATTGGGCCTCTGGTTAAAATAAAGTGTATATACTTGAGAATGAGGGATGGGGGAATGTCCAGAATAAAAAACGCATTGGTTTAGTGTGTCAAATGGTCATGTTTATATACCAAGGTCTGTTTCTAAATCATGAGACTTTATTTTAAAAATATGTCCATGGAACTGTGATCTATTTAAAATCTTTTGTACTCTGTGGAAGACTCTAGAAATCTGTCATCCAAGGCAAGTATTTAATTGTATATTCAAATCCACACATTAAAAAAATACTTTAAGAAGAAATATAATAAAACTGCAAAATGTAAATGGTATCTATTGATTTTAAGCAGAATAAAATTGTAAATAAAAGAAAATATTTTCTTTCTCCAATGGTATCATAGGGAGGAAGACATACAGTTTCAAAGCACTAGAGAAAATACCAGAGCAGTCTTTTATTTGAAATGTTCAAAGCCGAATGGAAGTGAGAAAGTGTAGCAACTGAAAAATAACTTGCTGTCTGCTAATCTAAGAATTATGATTTTTATTATGTCATATGTAACTGAAATTTTAAGCTTTCAGGAATCTCCTATTTCCTCAACTCTGCTAATTAAAAATTTTAGTGAATGTTGCTTTAAGTTGCAAAGCATTGTCCATTACTACAGAATAATTCAAGAGATAGGGTTGACTGAATTATAAGAGATTCAAGCAGTGTGATACAAAGGTGTATAAAATATGTGTGTGTTGCATGTACCTTATACTGTATGAGAAAGACTGTTCCTGCTCTGAGCTGAAAATGAAATACTGGAAGTTGTCTTACCCGAGAGCCACTATATTGAGAATAATTTGTCACTCTTAGAGAATTCCAGATGGCACAATAGACATATTGTAATCTGAAAATATTCCCATAAAATTTCCTTCAGTTATAACTGTGTCCAATGGCTGAGTTTTACTTACTGTACAAACAGGAAAAGGCAACTGCTGCTACTAGCTTTTACAGAATTGCATACAATATTTAGAATACTCTGTCTTTGATGCTGTAAGTCAGCTCCTCTTTTTATCTTATTTTCAGCCTATCACATTAAATAATATAACTTTCATTTTTATCCTGAATAAATATTTCTACCTAGCTCAGTAGTGACCATCAAGGGGGAAAAATTAATCAGGAAAACAATCTAAGATGTGAAAATTACTCCATCTGCAGAGATTTAACTGCCCATTTCTGAGGGAAAGTGAATTAAGAATACTCCCTTAGAAACTACTTAGAACTTAAGAAGCATAAACTTCTATAATTCAAGTACTACGCTCTTTAAAGATGTTTTAGTTTTTTAGTCTTTAGTCAAGCAATTGGAAGCACACAGATCATGGAACAGAAAAACCTTTTCTGCAGTAAATGACAAAAGAATTTTAAACAAACTGTTGAACTGCTGTAATTGTGGTAGAAAAGTACTGGAAATCTGATGAGATTTCTAAGAAATATGATTTGCCTCGTTGCAGATCCTCTAAAATTAAATATGAGAAATGTCTTAATTTGCATAAAAATGGCCTGACCAAGCCACTAGTGCTCTGTAGCACAATGTGTGTACCAGAGTTTTATGAATTCAAACAAGGACTTATACCAGTACTTTCCCTCTTATGAAGTAGCTTCTCAGTGGCAGGTGGAGAGTTCAGTCTTCCAAATGCTGCGAATGACACTCTTGCCCTGGAGGCTATCCTGACTTTTGTTTTATCAGGAAGGCTGAGCCAGGATCGCTTCTTCTTGTCACATTTAAATTCAGCTACATTTTTTTAAGAAACCAGGAATGTTTACTGTTAAAAGTAATAAGCGGTAGATTACATTATAAAATATAAAAGTACTTTTAATGCAACCAATCCTCATCTACTTTATATATTTACTAACTGTAAGTTTGTATGGTAAGTTGTCTTAAGTGCAATTATTTTCC
This sequence comes from Myotis davidii, assembly GCF_000327345.1. Lineage (NCBI taxonomy): Eukaryota > Metazoa > Chordata > Mammalia > Chiroptera > Vespertilionidae > Myotis > Myotis davidii. Next base: position 905,289 of record NW_006288435.1, read on the forward strand.
TTTTGTTTTGTGAACATCAAAATACATATGAATTACTTTAAAATTTACATGCAGTATGCCTTAGTATCAACAGAAAAGGAAGGAAATGATGAATAAGAGGATTCCCAAGTTTATTTTTTAAATATTTACTTATTCTTTTAACAACAGCGAGTTCATTACATGCTAACATAAATAGCATCCTTATAAAAACCTAAAGATATTCTCCAAAACAAAATAATATTTAGTGAGAAGAGGAGTCTTGGTTTATATTTTACTAATTGATATTTTTATTGAAATGATTGTAGATTCAAATACAGTTTAAAGAATAACATAGAGAGATCCTGTATACTTCTTATATATTTTGTCCAGTTTCCTATTCAATGGAAACATTGTACAAAACTATAGTAAAATATCAGTGTGATACAAAGGTGATACTAAGACATGAGCATTGATATAACCCAGTAATTTAATAATTTTACTCAGCTTTCCTCATTTTTAATTGTCCTCTTTGGGGAGTGTATGTGTGTATGTAAGTTATATAAAATGTTATCACCTATATAGGTTTTATGTATCTATGACTTTATTTGTTTTGTTTGTTGCTTTTTGTTTTATATATCAAATAAAGTGAAATCATTTGTTTTTTGTCCTTTTTCATCTGACTTATTTTACTTAGTAAAATCTCTCAAAATCCATCCATGTTGCTAATGGCAATATTTCACCTTTTTTATGACTGAGCAGTCTTCCATTGGGTATATGTACCACTTCTTTGTTCGATCATCCATCAAAATCAAATATCACTAAAACAACAAGGATCCCTTGTGTTGCCCTCCATATCCCCTTTACTTAGACAAATATTAATTTATCTTCCATTTCTAAAATTGTGTTATGAAAAAAATATAAAAATGAAAAAATTTTAAATGTATATTGTATAAATGGAATCATACGGTATCTAACCTCATGAGACTGGCTTTATCATTCAGTATAATTCACCCTGGAGAGCCATCCAAATTGTGTCAATACTGTCTTCCTTTATATTACTGAGTAGTGTTACCTGGTATATGTATCTCAGTTTGTTTAACCATTCATCTGTTGAAGAATATCTTGGATGATTCCATTTTTGAGCTATTACACATAAACTGCAAAGTACAGTCTTGTATAGTTTTTTGTGTGAACGTAATTTTTCATTTCTCTGGGATAAATACCCACCTGAAGTTGTGGGATCCTATGGTAATTGCATACTTAGGCATATTAGAAACTGCCATACTGAATTTTAGAGCGCCTGGGCCATTTTACTTTCTCGCAAGCAAAACATGAGTGACCCAGTCTCTTGGCATCTTTGATGTCATCACTGTTTTTCATTTTAACCATTGCATGAGGTGTGCAGCTATAGGTCATTGTAGTTTAAATGTGTATTCTCCTAACAGCTGATAATGTTGAACACTGTTTCATGTGCCTATTTACCGTCTGTATGTCCTCTTTAGTGAAATGTCTCTTGTAGAGGGCCGCCTGGGAGGCACCTAGGCATTTTCTTATAATTATTGTCAGCTGAACTCAGAGCATAGGCAGAGCCATGCCCTGGGAACATGCTTCCCCAATAAGGCTGGACATGTTAATCAGGCAGGGGCGGAACTAGATATGTAAATCTAGGCCTTTAAAATAAACCTGCTGTGTGGCTCAGCCCGCTTTTGCCGCCTCTCCATTAGAGAGGATGGCGTCCACCTGGCCCCAGCTTAAAATCTATTTCTGCATCTTGGTCTTTCTTTAATTTCTTAATCCCCAGCTCCTCCACTCAGCAAATGGACTGTTTCCTTCTCCATGCGGGACATGGAAAAGAGAGAAACAGCCCCCCACAGTCTCTTGATATCCTTTTCCCGTTTTCTAATTTGATTTTTTTACTGTTCGGTTTTGAAAGTTCTTTATATATTCTAAATTTTCCTTTTCCCGTTTTCGTTTTCTAATTTGATTTGTTTACTATTCGGTTTTGAAAGTTCTTTATATATTCTAAATACTACTCCTTTGGCAGATAAGTAGTTTGCAAATATTTTCTCCAAATCTGTAACTTGTCTTTTCATCCACATGACATGGGGTTTCACAGAGTAAATGATTTTCATTTGTTTGAGATGTAACCTATGAATTTTCATTTTCTGGATCATACTTTGGTGTCAAATCTGAGAATTCAATGCTGAGTCCTCAATCCTAAATATGTGCTCCTATGCTGTTTTTCCTAAATGCTTTGTTTTACATTTTGGTAAATTTACATATAGATTGTCTGTAATTCACTTTGAGTTGCTAGTAGGTTTATGGTGAGGTTTATTTTTTTGTCTTTGGATGTCCACTTGTTCCACTGCCCTTTATTCTAAAGGATATATACTTCCTCCAGCGAATTGCTTTAGAGCCTTTGTCAAAAAATAACTTGATCATATTTAGATGGTTCTATTTTTGCATTCCCCATTTTGTTGTACAGCTTTATATATCTATATTTTCTCTAATACCATACACTATCTTAATTACTACAGCTACACAGAGTAAGCCTTACTATCAGGTAGAATGTTTCTATATTCTACTTCATTTAGATAGTTTTAGCTATTCTAGGGTCAGTATCTTTCCATATGAATATTTGAAAAAGATTAATTTAGGGAGAATTTACATTTTACCATGTTGACTCTTCCTGTCCATGAACAGAGTATGTCTCTCCATTTATTTTTATTTGATTTGATTTGTTCTTTCAACATTCCATAATTGTTAACATGCAGGTCTTGTACATTGTTAAAGGTATATGTTATTATTTTATTTGGGACAATTATAAATGGTACTAGAGGCCTGGTGCACAAAAATTTGTGCACTCGCGGGGGAGGGGTGTCCCTCAGCCCAGCCTGTGCCCTCTAGCAGTCTGGGACCCCTCAGGAGATGTCCACCTGCCAGCTTAGGCCCACTCCCTGCGCCCTAAGCTGGCAGTTGGACATCCCCCGAGGGGTGCTTAGCGCTGCCACGGAGGCAGGAGAGACTCCCACCACCGCCTGCCGTTGCGCTCGCCAGCTGTGCGCT
>NW_006288435.1:909366-910556 GCF_000327345.1 Myotis davidii
AGACATTCTTGCATTGTTTCTGACCTTAGGTGGAAACATTGTTTTTCACCACTAAGTTACAGTTTTCGTATATGATTTTTATTATGTAGAGGTAAATACTCTCTATTTCTATCTTGCTGAGTGTTTTTATCATGAGTGAGTATTGGGTTTGATAAATGCTTTTTTTATTTTATTGATTGCATAATTTTTATTCTTTTGTAAAAATATGTTTATTAAAAAATTGGTCCTTTTTTTCTAAGCTGTTGAATTTATAATTTTATGTTTTTTCTTTGAAGAACCAGATGCTTGCTTCACTGTTTTTTCTTATTTTTTTTCTGTTTTCAATTTGATTGATTTTCTGCTTTATCTTTCAATTTTCTTCCTATTGCTTTGTGTTTATTTTGCTTTTTAAAAATTTTATATATTTTATGTTGCTCTTCTTTTGTAGCTTCTTTTTGTAAAATATATCTTTGTTTATTTCAAAAAGAGGAAAGGAGAGGGAGAGATGATGAGAATTACCAATTGGCCACCTCATGCACACCCCCTACTGGGGATCAAGCCAGATACCCGGCATGTGCCCTAACCAGGACCAACTATGCCCTCTCAGTTCTTAGGTTGACACTCAACCACTGAGCCACACCAGCCAGGCTTTTGTAGTTTCTTGACATTGAAACTTAAAAGTATTTCTTTTGAAACCTTTGCTCACTTATAACTATTTTAGTGCTATAAACTTCCCTCTAATCACTGCTTTAGGAGCATCCCAAATATATTGACATTTTGTGTTGTTGTTTCCATTCGGCTCTGTGTATATTTAATTTTCTTTGAGGCTTTCTCTTGGACCCATAAATTATTTAGAAGGGTGTTGTTTAATTTCCATGTAATTTTTTTATTTCATTGATTTCTTGTTTGATTTCAATGTAGTTAGAGGACACACTCTATATGATTTCACTTCTTTTAAATTTATAGGGGTCTGTTTTATGGCCCATGATAATGGTTTGTCTCTCTGAATGATCTATGGAATGTATTCGTCAACTTGGATTGCTTTAAAAAAAAATACCATCGACTGAGTGGCTTAAACAGCAGACATGTATTTCTCACAGTTCCAGAAGCTAGGAAGTCTAAAATCAAGGTGCCAGCAGATTCAATTATTAGTCAAGGTCCTCTTCCTGTCTAGTAGATTACTGCCTTCTCACTGTTTCTGAGAGAGAGAG
>NW_006288435.1:910599-911116 GCF_000327345.1 Myotis davidii
AGAGAGAGAGAGAGAGAGAGAACTCTGATCTTTTCTTATAAAGATACTAATCACATCATGAGAACATCAGCCCCATAACAGCATCTACACCTAACTATCTCCCCAAACCCTATCTCCAAATATCATCACATTCACAGTTAGGCCTTCAATACATGAATTTCAGGGAAAGACTTCAGTCCTCAGCAGGGTGCTTGAATAAAGAGTAACCTGCTGGGGAAAAACCAAGATGGTGGCATAGGTTAACACTGGAAATTGCTGCCTCCCACAACAAATTCAAAAATACAACTAAAAGACATAACAGACATCATCCAGAACTATAGGAAGGCTGGCTGAGTGGAAATTTTACAACTAGAAGGAAAGAGAAAAGCACACTGAGACTCAGAGAAGGTGCGGAAGTAAAGTGCAGAGGTATAGAGGTGCACGCACGCAAAGGGCTGGTGACTGAGGACGCAGAGCACGTGGAAAGGACTGGCTGGCAGCTGAGGACGCGGTGCACATGGAAAGGGGTGGCAGCTGA
>NW_006288435.1:911660-912371 GCF_000327345.1 Myotis davidii
AAAAGTAAGAAAAAGTTATTGAGATCCTCAACAAATCTAATGAGACCCTCGATGTTATGATAAAGAACCAACTAGAAATTAAACATACACGGACTGAAATAACGAATATTATACAGACACCCAACAGCAGGCCAGAAGAGTGCAAGAATCAAGGCAAAGATTTGAAATGCGAAGAAGCAAAAAACACTCAACCAGAAAAGCAAAATGAAAAAAGAATCCAAAAATATGAAGATAGTGTAAGGAGCCTCTGGGACAGCTTCAAGCTTACCAACATCTGAATTATAGGGGTGCCAGGAGAGGAGAGAGAGCAAGATATTGAAAACCTATTTGAAGGAATAATGACAGAAAACTTCCCCTATCTGGTCAAAGAAATAGATTTACAAGTCCAGGATGCATAGAGAATCCCAAACAAAAGGAATCCAAAGAGGACCACACCAAGACTCATCATAATTAATATGCCAAGGGCAAAAGAAAAAGAGAGAATCTTGAAAGAAGCAAGAGAAAACAGTTACTTACCTACAAAGGAGTACCCATACGACTGTCAGCTGATTTCTCAACAGAAACTATGCAGGCCAGACGGGAGTGGCAGGAAATGTTGAAAGTGATGAATAGCAAGAACCTACAACCAAGATTACTTTATCCAGCAAAGCTATCATTCAGAATTGAAGGTCAGATAAAGAGCTTCACAGATAAGAAAAGGCTAAAGGAGCG
>NW_006288435.1:912619-922195 GCF_000327345.1 Myotis davidii
GAATAACCTGTTGTTGATGCAGTTCTATGTATCTCTAACTTTTGTGTTTAATCGTTAACGTATATGAAGGAAAATGGAAGAACTAAGAAGTGTGTCTTACATTTTATCCTTATTGGACTTACCTCCTATATTTAATATAGGATTATATATGCCTATATAAATTATTTTATTCTGACAGACAGGCTACTGCATTCTTTCTTTGGGGGAGGTGGCGGTAATTTTTTTCTTCTGTTTATTCTTTCAAAGTACTTACAAAAGCTTTATTTTAATATTTATTATGAAAGAAAGAGATCCAGGAATTATAATGCTATTTTTTCTTGTTTAAGAGAGCTCAGTGTCTCATATATCTCCTACCACATGATCTACATGGAATAATAATCATTTATGGTCAGGGAAATTAATGCACAAAGGATAATCACATTCCTCATTGTCACATAGTCAAGAGGCATAAGGATAGTCCTATTCCTCACTGTCACATAGTCAAGAGGACATATTTAACTCAGGTCCAGGAAATAGGTTGGTATTTATTTTGCCTGGATTATCTAGGATACAACTAAGTTTAACAGTTACTGTAATAGGACACTATCATTATAGGAAGAATAGAAGTAGTCAAAATAGACATTTAACAAGATTTCTCATTACACAATATTCTTTCCTTATCTTATGTAATACTTTTAAAATGCCAGACTATCTCAACACTTAAAAAACGTTTGTAAAACACGAAGAGAGTGACCCATATTATGGATGTTTTAAATTGCAGATTGATGGATGCTACTGGCATTGCAGAGGATGAAATAGGCAAATTGTAATGCTCTACTTTTACCTACAGGTAATGTACCTCATCCCTGACTTATTATAAAGCAAATTTGCAATTTATTCAAAGTCACTGCTCATTTCAAAGGAAGATTTTTAAATAGTAAATGTGTCCAAAGATCTACATGACCTTACTTTCTTTTTTTCCAATTAGTCCCTGACACTCATTATTTTTAGGAGTGCTAAACTTTAATTGGGCTGACCCATTTATTAAGACATTCTTTTTCTCTTCTTAATCATTCTCATTTTTACCTTTCCCCGCATTTCACTAAGCTATAGCATAAAAAGAAATTAAGGGAATTCTACTTTTGTTATGTCAGAGTTTATCCAGAAGATATTTCCAAGGAATACAATCCAAAGGATATATAACAAAACAGCATTTATTGCCACAGATACATTATTGGTATTTGTCAACATTTGCGCTATAAATCTTTTCCATCTATGTTCGTAGAAAGGAGTGAAGTTAACTTTCAGGAATGCTCCATATTTACTACTCTTGAACTGTAATTGGGAAAAAGAGTCTGTCAGCCATTAAAGCTATACCAGTTTCACTCAAATAAGCATGAGAAGCACAACATTCAAAAAAGTGAGTTTTGCCCTGGCTGGTTTGGCTCAGTGGATAGAGTATTGGCCTGAGGACTGAAGGGTCCCAGGTTCAATTCCAGTCAAGGGCACATGTCCAGGTTTCGGGCTCGATCCCCAGTAGGGGGCATGCAGGAGGAAGCCGATCAATGACTCTCATCATTGATGTTTCTATCTCTCTCTCCCTCTCCCTTCCTCTCTGAAATCAATAAAAAAAAAATATTTTTTTTAAAAAGTGAATTTTATTAAAATAAAATGGATAGGCTTAATTAATAAACATACATTATGTCATGGTTTATACCATGAGAATTTATCTAATCACTCTTACAGGGTTTGGTTTCTTATGTCTGAATATAGAGGAATGGTTTTATGTTGGCCATGCAAAATTGAAGATATCTCAGATGGATGGAAATATGAGATTGGAGCTCAGTGGAGACACCAGAACCATGATAGTGTGTTGAAATCTCAGATAATAGTTGTGGGTTATTTTTTACCCCATAGACAAATAAAGTCTAATAGTATTTAAAAGCCTATCCCCTCGGACACTCTGTCACAAATCTGATATTTGTGATGAACTGCTTAGCACCTATGGTGTTTCTGAAATGCTTACCCTAACCTCTCTCTGAATATCTACCAGGATCATATGACTGGATTTTTGTTTAGTTTGTATTGTGTGTCTGTACAGCCCTTTCCTTAGCACCAGCCTTCTTGGCTGTGACATTGCCCTTAGGACACTATACTTCCATTTCAATTCAAGTGAATCATTCTCTAAATCTCAGAAATTAATAAGCTGCCAACCCCATTATAGCTGATTCCAAGCATCACCACAACCTAGGAACTCTAGAAGCCTTGCAAACACACAACAAATACTGATATTTTTGTCACTTACCCAAGTTGTAACTTTATCATACTGCTTTCACGTGGGGAGCTGGCACAGCCATGGCACACTCATGCCAGCTCAGTCTGGTTCAGTGACCCTGAGTGGGGGTGGTGAAAGGATTCAGAAAAGACAGACAAAAGAATGAAAGCTGGGTCTCGGTGGGACACTGCTTCCTGTTGAGGAGACAGCGCCAGTGCCACAAGCCGTGTCTTTATTTTATAGCAGATGCCACGAGGCAAAGTAGGGGCGTGATCAAGTTGTTTACAACATTTTCATTGGTTTCAACCCTACTCAACTACATCAGGGGTCCTCAAACTACAGCCCACGGGCCACATGCAGCCCGCCGAAAACATTTATCCAGCCTGCCAGGTGTTTTTGCCGCCGCTGTGTGCAAAGGGAATTTGTTCATAGTTTTTTTTTTTTTAACTATAGTCTGGCCCTCCAATGGTCTGAGGGACAGTGAACTGGCCCCCTGTTTAAAAAGTTTGAGGACCCCTGAACTACATGCACCTGAACTATATCACACAGGCAAGTGGGGCCACGTGTTCAGATCACAGGTTCAAGCTTATAGCCATAGCTGTTGGCTAATTGTGCTGGGAAGGCTCTGCCCTCCAGCTGGGACTTGCACGTGGCAATGAGTGGACTGTGCCCTCTCCTCAGTCCAAGGCTTGAACCTGTCCAAAACACTGTAGCTGCGCCCCATACTTTAGAAATTGTAGTTTAAGATCAGGTGTTCGCTGTATTACTCAGTCTCCGAAATCTACTGTAGTCAATATTATTTTGGTGCAAGTGACAAAAATGCAAAAAAAGATTAGGTGACACTTACTAGAAAGGCACTGAGACATTTCATATAATCAAAAAACTTCACAGAAACACACTGTCTTTTCTGAGCCGATACACATAATGGAAACCTCTCTAAGATCCCAGCTTCCTAACTGGAATCCTCTGAAAAGTCCATCACATGGATCATCAAAGATTGTAAGAATAAAATGAAATTAAGTGAATTATACTTTTAATATGTCAGGGTTTACCCAGAGCTTATCTCTCCTTTAGAGTCCTTTTTACCTTATGCTGGAGAGAAAAGAATAGTATCGGAGCATCCATTCTATCATGTAATATTTCACCATGGTAATTGATTGAAATATTTAATAATATGAATTTTGAGGTTGATCTTTTATATCCTGGCTCTGCCACTTATTCTCTTGATGACCTCAGACAAGTTACCTCATATCTCTGTAAAAACAAAAAAAAAAAGTGTCCTAAAATCTACCTTAGAGTAATTGCTGGATTAAAAGTCATAGGAAGGGTCGCTGACCAAGTGGCTTAGTTATTTGGAGCATCATCCCATATACCAAAAGATTGTGGGTTCAGTTTCAGTCAGGGCACACATCGAGGTTGTGGATTTGATCCCCAGTTGGCGTATAAGCAGGAGGCAACCCAACAATGTTTCTCTGTGTGTGTGTCTCACTCAGGCTCTCATTCTCTATCCCTCTCCCTTCCTTTCTCTCAAGTGAGGATTAAAAAAAAAAAAAGTCCAGCCAGTGTGGTTCAGATGGTTGTCAATCCCATGCACCAGTAGGTCGCTGGTTCAATTCCTGGTCAAGGCACATGCCTGGGTTATGGGCTCAATCCCTAGTAGGGGGTATGCAGGAGGCAGCCGATCAGTGTTTCTCTCTCATCAATGTATTTATCTCTCCTTCTCCCTTCCTCTACCTGAAATTAATTTAAAAAACATTTTTTTTAAATAAAAGAAGGGCCCTGGCCAGGTGCCTCAATTGGTTAGAGCATTGTCCGGTACACCAAAAAGTGGTGGGTTTGATTCCTGGTCATGGTACATACCTGACTTGCAGGTTTGATTCCCAGTTGGGGTGTGTAGGAGAGGCAACCAATGAATGTTTCTCTCTCACATCAATGTTTCTCTCTCTGTCTTTTTCTCTCTCCCCCTTCTTCTCTCTCTCTCCCCCTTCTTATCTCTCTAAAAATCAATGCAAACGTATCCTTGGGATTAAAAAAGTAAATAAAAGATATAAGAAGGGCTTTTCATAGGGCCTAACATCAAACATGTATTGCTATGGGCTCAGGATGCAGAAAACAGTAAAAGAAACAACACATAACACAGAGGCAAATAGCAGCTCACAGCTGGCCTCTGGGCAATCCATTGTTCAGGAACCTGCCCGACAGAGCTAGCTGACATCCTGAACTGAGCAGCAAGGCGGGCAGGTTGCCTTCACTGATGCCACAAAAGGATTAGAGCAATACGGACCTCTAGTAGGTTAGCTCTATTGACCTGTTTAAGAACCAAACCTCTTCTCTGCCAAGAAAAGCCACCGGCTGGCCGGGAGCCCGCTGGCTTGTCACAGGGCTTAGCGTCTGTGTGAAATAGTGATAACCTAAATATTTTTTCCAAATTAAATTTTAAAATAGATTTAAAAAATTATGAGAAGGATATTTATACTCTGTTAAGGGCCAGTGCTACCAAAGATAAGACTTATTCCAAACAGTGTAGCATGGAGCATTTATGTTAAATATTGAGGAGTTTTCCAATGGTAAAAATTGTTCAGGCAGATCCTGATCAAAGACCTTTGTGTATATAGAGACGGTCTCTGGGGCTCCTGTACTCCCACACCCATCCACAGTTGGAGCCACCACTGTCACCATCATTGGAGCTCTATCAGTTGGTATATAATCAGGAAGGAATCCAACCCAGTGACAAGCTGAATATGTGGGGTGAGGTAGGTTTGGTGTATGCAGAAGTTTGTGAAGTCATCAAAGACTCAGATTCTTTCTCTCCAAATGATATCCTCAGACCGTCAGCTTATGCCCTCAGGATTGTTCTTTCATAAACTCAAGATAACTGTGGACACTCCGATCAGCACCTTTTCACACACGTCTTTTAGCTCCTAAGTTAACCATATTCCTAGGTATCTTAATTTTTTTGGTGCAATGGTAAATGGGATTGTTTTTTCAGTTTTTCTTTCTGTGAGTTCATTATTAGTGTATAAAAAAGCCATAGTTTTCTAGTTGTTAATTTTGTATCCTGCTACATTGCTGAATTTTTTATTAAGTATAATAGTTTTTTGATGGTGTTTTTAGGTTTTCTATGTATAATATCATGTCATCTGTGAATAATGACAGTTTTAATTCTTTTCCAACTTGGATGCCTTTTATTATTCTTCTTATCTGATTTCCATGACTAGCACTTCCAGTACTATGTTGAATGGGAGTGGTGAGAGTGGGCATCCCTGTCTTGTTCCTGTTCTTAGGGGAAATGGTTTTAGTTTTTGCCCATTGAGTATGATGTTGGCTGTAGTTTTGTCATATAAGGCTTTTATTATGTTGAGGTATGATCCCTCTATTCCAATTTGATGAGAGTTTTTATCAAGAAAGTGTGTTGGATTTTTTCAAATACCTTTTCTGCATTAAAGATATAATTAAGTGATTTTTTTGTCTCTCAATTTGTGTATGTGTTGTATCATGTTTATTGTACTATCCTCGCATCCCTGGAATAAATCCCACTTGGTCATGGTCTGTGATCTTTCTAATGTAATGCTGGATCCAATTTGCTAGAATTTTGTTGAGGATTTTAGCATCCATGTTCATCAGGGATATTGGCCTATAATTCTTTTTCTTTATAATGTCTTTATCTGATTTTGGGATTAGGATAACGCTGGCTTCATAGAAAGAACCTGGAAGTGTGCCTTCCTTTTGAATTTTTTGAAATCTTTGGAGGAGAATAGATTTTAGTTCTTCTTTTAAAGTTTGGTAAAACTCCCCTGTGAAGCCATCTGGCTCAGGGCTTTTGTTTGCTGGAAGATTTTTGATTACTGCGTCAATTTTCTCCATAGTTATCAGCCTATTCAGATTTTTTTATTCTTCCTGTTTGAGTTTTGGAAAGTCATACTTTTCTAGGAATATGTCCATTTCTTCTAGGTTGACCAATTTGTTGGAATAGAGTTGTTCATAGTATTTTCTTTACTATCCCTTATATTTCTGTGGGGTCTGTTGTTATTTCGCCTCTTTCATTTCTGATTTTGTTTATTGGAGTCCCCCCTCTTTGCTTCTTGGTGAGTCTGGCTAGAGCTTCATCAATCTTGTTTATCCTTTCAAAGAACCATCTCTTGGTTTTATTGATCTTCTGTATATTTTTTTTTTGTCTCTATGTCATTTATTTCCACTCTGATCTATATTATGTCCTTCCTTCTGCTCACTCTGGGCTTTTCTTGTTGCTCTCTTCCTAATTCTTTAAGTTGTAGAGTTAGATACTTTATTACCCATTTTTCTTGTGTGTTTTTTTTTATGTAGGCCTGTAGTGCTATGAACTCCCCTCTCAGGACTGCTTTCACTGTGTCCCATAGATTTTTGGATTGTTGTATTTTCATTGTCATTTGTTTCCAGGTGTTTTTAATTTCTTCTTTGACCTCATTGGCAACCAAATCATTATTCAATAACATGGTATTTAGCCTTCAAGTGTTTGAATGTTTTTTATTAGTTAATTTTTTATTATTGTAGTTAATTTCTAATATGCCATTGTGATCTGAGAGATGCTTGATATGATTTCAATCTTCTTGAATTTGAAGAAACTTTGTCTGTATCCCAATATGTGGTCTATCTTTGAAAATGTCCCATGTGCACTTGAGAAGAATCTATATTCTGTAGCTTTGGGGTTAAATGTTCTGAATATATCAATTAAGTCCATCTGATCCAGTGAGTCATTTAGGATTGCTCTTTCTTTGCTGATTTTTATTTTTGTCTAGAGGATTTATCCAGTGATGTCAATGGGGTATTAAAATACCCTTCTATGATTGTATTGCTGTGGATCTCTTCCTTGATATCTTCCAGAAGTTTTTTTGGTTTTTTTATGTGTTTGGGAGCTCCTACATTGGGTACGAATATGTTCACCAGGGTGTGGGTTGCTGTGGGTCTCACAGTCCTTGCTTTCTTGTAGCCCAGTGTTAGATGCCTGCTGGTTGCTCCAGTTCACCCCTCCTCAGTGCGGAGTGGGGGTGAGTTTCCCTGGGTCATTCAATGAGGTGCACATTGGGTTGCTCTGTTTGGCCCCAGCAGGACCCTCCAGGGGGCCAGGTGGGGCAGGCACGGGTTGCTCGGGGTCACTCCAGTACGGCTGTCCAGTGGGCCAGGGTGGAACAGGCTTTGATTGCTCTGGGTCGCACAGTCCTGGTCTCCTGTGGCCTGGAGTGGGGTGCTCTTGGTTGCTCTAGGTCACCTCTGCAGGAGGTTCCAGGGTTTGGGGTGGAGCAGGCTCCAGGTGGCTCTGGGCTACTAGCAGCATGCTTCTCGGGTCCAGGATGGGGGTGCGGCACAGGGCTCCCCCTGGCTTGCACTCACTGCAGGGTCTTGGTGCCTGGTCCCAGCAGGCTAGTGAAGAGGCCTGGAGCAGGAGCTCACTCACCAATGTCTTGATTTCTATCTCTGTGGTGTTACCTTTTCTAGAATGTCATACAAGTGTAGTCATACAGCATGTAGTCTTTTAAGTCTGGCTATAATGCCTTTGAGATTCATCCATGTTGTTACATGTAATAGTAGTTTGTTTGTTCTTATTGTTGAGTAGTATTCCATTGAAAGAATTTACTACACTTTGTTTACTTATTCTCCAGATAGTGGACATTTGGGTTTCCCCTCCATATTGGATTATTTTTTATTGTATTAGTAATATGAAAAATATTATTAATAATAAAACACTAAAATACAGTATTTGGGCATAAGTTCTCAATCCACTTGGGTAAAACCTGTAAGTGGAATTGCTGGGTCATATGGTAAATGTGTATTTCCCTTCATAAAAAATTTCCAAATTGTTTTGTAGAATGGTTTTATCATTTTTCTTATCAGCAGTGTATGAAAGTTCCAGTATCTTCCTGTCATTCGCAACACTTTTTACTGTTTGCCTTTTTAATTTTAAATATTCTAACATGTGTTTAATAGTATCTCCTTATGGTTTTAATTTATATTCCCTAATGGTTAATGATGTTACATAAACCTCAGAAAGATTATCATGGGTTCTGAGGGGGGCGGGGGGAGGAAGGTCAGAAGAGGAAGGGAACAAGAGGAGAGAGAAGAGGAACAAGAAGGAAAAAAGGGAGGAAGGAAAAAGAAAAGGATTGGATTTTTCCTGCCAAATGGTATGTTTGGAGTAAATGTTTGAAACCTAAGCAAAGATTTAAATTCTGAATCGTTTACTAGAGGTAAGTCAAGAAGCTAGGGGAAAAAGTAGAAATGGACATGTTTGTTATCAACTGATACTGTGTTGTCTTAGATAATGTAGAATATATAATCTCCCCTAGGATAAGAACTATGTTTGTTTTGTTCATTGTTACATCTCCAAAGCCTATTATAGAGTAAACATACCAAAAAAATGTACTAAATAGATTTAATACATAAATTCATACAATGAACATTTTGAATTTTTATTTTGGGTTCGGGAAAAAACTGTGTTTTTTTCAAGCACACAATAATTCTGAGAAGGGTAAAACAGTATATGAAATTGACTCAGAGGTACCAATAGAAATTATTTTGAGGTTGCCTCTACTGAATTTCCATTCCAGAAGCTAATATTTGGAGGGGGGAACGACCATTGTTAAATAAGTCAAATTTATAAGTACTAGAGTAATAATTCTTATGGAAAGTACAATTGTTATCTATTGCCTTTGGCAATGGCATTGTTATCGGTGTAAGTGGGGTATCCCTTTCTCCACTGAGTGCTGGGGATGGTGCTCTTACGATATCTCGAGGAGAATAATATCCTGATGTTTGCATGGTTGGATGAGTGATTTTTTAAAAAATGTAAATTCTTTATTGTTTAAAGTATTACACATGTCTCCTTTGTCCCCCCGTTGACCTCTCCCCAGCCTCTGGATGAGTGATTTTCATTTGCATGGAATTATATCCCTGAGATTCCAAAGTCCCATTTCCCTTAACCCAGGCCTGGAAGAAGTATAGCTGGGCTTCAGCAGAGCTAGAAACAAAGCCAGTGTCCAGAGTTTCCATTCAATATTGCAGCCGGGTCTAGTTCAGCATCAGGCTAATTGAGTCCATTAGTCCGTTGAGCGTGGGATCCATTTGGCCATGGGCCTTGTGGGTGAATGTAGGGGAGCCAAGAGAGCATACCCCCTGCAACAAGTGTCCCAAGAACACCAAGAGTGCAAGAGAAACCAAGAGAGGGAATTCCCTTGTTTAGATACATACCATTGCATTGGCCACACCCATTCTGGCCAATGACCTCTGACCTCTGTGTGACTGACAGAAAGCACTTTTGTGAGTCCCCCCAGCTTTACTGGCATGCATCT
>NW_006288435.1:922260-939880 GCF_000327345.1 Myotis davidii
AGTCCCTTCCAGAGATCTGCAGGGAATAGATAGGTGGCTCCCTGGGAGTGTAATGCTTCAGCTTACTGGTCAAGCTGTCTAAATGGCTTGTCCTATAATGTTTGGCATTTCCTTTGCTTCTTTCCTGTTATTAAAAAGTAGGTTGGTAGGAGGGTGAGGGCATGTGCTGGGGAGTGGGGGTGGCTAAGGGAGAGGTCAATGGGGGGAAAAGGAGAGTTATGTAATACTTTAAACAATAAAGAATTTTTTGTAAAGTAGGTTAATTACAGCACTATTACTGTGACAACTTCATTGCTAAAACTTTGCATGCTCTTTTGAAGTGTATCATAGAAATGTACAATTGAAACCAATATGATCCTATTAAACAATGTCACTCCTAAAAATATTTAAATAGATAAATAAATAAAAATAGAAAATATAATGCCTTTGAGATTCATTCATGTTGTTACGTGTAATAGTAATTTGTTCTTATTTTGAGTAGTATTCCATTGAAAGAATTTACTACACTTTGTTTACTTATTCTCCAGATAGTGGACATTTGGGTTTCCCCTCCATATTGGATTATTTGCTATTTCAGAAATGAAATATTTCGGTATTTCAGAAATGAATTTCTATGTCAAGTTCATTTTTCACATTACAGAATTGAATTAAAAGTTTAATCTTTTTGGGAGCCATATATCATGACAAAATATTTTCAATTAGAGAAGAACAAAATTATGCACTTAGCCAATGGTCTTATCTGATTTTCTAAAATTTTATAGTAACAACAAGACTGCTATTTTTTGCTTAAGAGATTGATAAACACTTCAAATTTAATTTTTGAGTAATATTTTTGTATATGAAAAAAAATATTTTTATACATTTTTCCTATGCTAACATTAAAGAGTAAAATGACAATGAAGAATAGAAAAGTATGTGATTCCTTATAATGAACAGAATGCCATAAACTAAATACTGCTTCCAAAATTCTACATTTATCCTTGAAAAATGTAAATCTGATAATAAAGGTTATTCTGCCATTGTATTGTAGATTCAGTTCACTGTGATATGCATATACTGACTCTGGTCTAATCATTTGATTTTATAAATTATTTTTTCTTGTCTAACTTCAAAGTTCAAGGTCAAACGAGTGTTCATGCATATTAAAATTTGCAGAAATAAATGCCAGATCTATCTAGATTTGATCTTATTTTCTTCAAAGGTATTTTTTAAAAGGCTTGATTCCACATGTGAAGTAGAGTGGATTTTTTTTATTATGTACTAAGTTTTTCAAGTTACTTGAGAATTGTTATTAAACTTGAGAAGGTAGTTTATCATCATACTCAAAAAGCATTAATTAAATAATTAATAAGCAGGCTAGGTGAGCACAAAGGTAGTCACATGAATGAAAATTTATGAAATATTTAATACAGGAAAATAAAAGATTGAGATAAACTATTAAATATATTAACATTAGGAAGGTGTTTCACCATGCACTGATGAAAGATATATTCAAGTTTATCATGAGGTGAGTCATGAGTGGGAGAATCTAGGAGCATTCATAATTTGGATGGGACTCAAATGAGTAATCAGAGTTGTTTTTCTTTGATGGATAAGGAAGTGGTATTTATGGAAATGATGGAGGGAACCTGGAAGACCTGTTCAGGATGAGTTACAATGGTAGTAAAATTTTACTAAATGGACAATTATCAGAAATAATTAAAATACCTTAACAAGTGAATTAAATATTTCAGTAGCGTTTTCTGGTTCTTTCCTAATTCTAGTGCTTTTATACTGCCTGTAAAAGGAGTTTATATAGCCTAACATTTATTTAGTACTTATCGAATATTGAAACATTTCCCACTAATGCTTCATATAGTCTTAAAATTGATGATGGTATAAGTTTTCATGCATTATTAAAATCCCCCTTCAATTTATTTTATATCAAACTTCCATTTTACTCTTGTAAAAGTGAGGAATATTACCCTTAGAGTTGTCTTTGATCAGGAATTTAATTTTTAGAAGCTTGATAGTCCATTATATGAAATGACAAATCAAAGTTCGGGCCCACAATAAAGCTTTTGCATGAAGCTAGTTTCGAGTATGTGAGTAATGCTGCGACCATCGTAATCACCGGTGTCTGTGTAAGAAAGGTCCGAACCTGTGGAGAATATTATAAGAGTTTATTGAGCCAAGCTGACAACATGCTGAGAAGCAAGACTCCAATTGCTCCAGAAAAATGACAGTTTCGCAGTTCCTTTAACACATTTGGAATTAAGGAGGGTAGATAAGGAACATTACCTGAAGGTGAAAGAAAGTAAGCCTGGAAATCTCTGACTGGATTACAGGATAGTTAACAGAATTATGTGTTCCCTAAGAGGGTGGGTACACCTCCCAAGGGTTTGTAAAAGAGGAATGATGACTCCTGGCATTTTAAAGGTGTATTAACCTAGATGCACAAGAACAATACACAGAGCTTGCTCAAGGCAAAAAATAAACCTGTTAGAGGCCTGGGGAGTGACAACCCACCATGACCTGCCCAGCTGGGAATTTATGATCCTATCTTCCTGGGAGGTTACTTTCAGTACTGAGCTTGTGGGATTTATCTCAGAGCCCCTTTTTGGTTCACACCAAATATATTTATTTTTCTCTTCAGGTTAGTATACCACCCCTCACAAATGCTATTGTCAGCATTTTCAACTGATATTTATTGAGGCAGAAATGTAGAACACTGTGCAAAATAATAGTGAGTCAAGGTTATATATAATATATAGCTTTCCCAGGTATTTACATTTTTAAACTGCACTCCCTTTGTGGTTTCAGAGTTTTGTTAAAACAAAGGAATGAGTCACAAAGAGAAAGCATAAAAATTGTGGCAGACACAATTGCTTGCCCACCACAATGCATCATTTTTTTTTCTTACCATTTTGTTCAGAGAGAAATGTGCCCATCCTCAAGGGAAGGAGTTATTTTCACCTAAATTAGTGCTTTCAATGAGACTTTTGAAGCGGAAAGTCTTCATTGAACACAGCTTTCTGCAGATAGCATTATATTGGCTATTTTTGGCTTTCACAATTCAAGTTCAGCTTAATGTCCCAGGCATAGTGACAATTAAGAAAAACAAAAAGATTAAAAAAAAACCCTCAAAGGCTTATGAATACCTCTTAGGGAGTAGTACCACTCCTAGCTGAGAAAAAAAGAACCTAAATTAATCATGGTAATCCTGTCCTCCTTTGTCAGGTTTTGTCTAAGAGCAGCCATATGACATAGTTCTCATTGCTGTTATGTCAACGTAATTCTTGGGCTGCTTTTAGGAAATTTTTCACTTCTTGAAATAAAAGACATAAGCATTGAGGAAAGAACTTTACCTTGTCACTTGGACTCTCACAGCTCTGGGTACTATTGAGAGAAGATAGGATAACTGGGATGTTCGCAGCAGTCTTATTACTCTGCAGCCAAAAGACTGACTAAAAAAGTCTTCACAGTGAGAATGATGAAGCAAAGGATAAAAACTCTTAGGCCTTTGAAGACATCATTGAACTACTGAAACATGTTAGAGAGATATGTAAAGGTTTTTATTGTTTAAGGCATAATTAGGCAAGTTATAAATTACTGCAGATTAACAAATGCAGAACAGTGTAAAAGACTTATGCAGTACATTTGTTATATTAATTTTTTTTCTTACAAACTTGATGTTTAGATTATTTTATAAACATAGGCATAGCTCAGAAGTATTGTAGCTTTAGTTCGGGACTATTGCAATAAAGCAGTTGTTGCCGTGTTTGAGTCACACAACATTTTTGGTTTCCCAGTGCATGTAAAATGATGTTAACACTATACTACAGTCTATTGAGTGTTATGTCTAAAAAAGCAATGTATATGCCTCCATTTAAAAATGTAAGTGCTTTATTGTCAAAAAGTGCTAATCATTGTCTCAGCCTTTAGTGTGTCATAATCATTTTGCCAGTGGAGGATCTTGCCTTGATTTTGATGGCTTCTGATTGACAAGGGTAGTAATTGCTAAAAGTTGTGGTGTCTGGCAATTTCTTAAATTGACACAACAATGAAGTTTGCCACATCAATTGACTCTTCCTTTTTAAAAAATTCTCATTTACCCACATTAGAACTTCTTTCTAAATTGGTATCAATCCTTTCAAAATGTGCCACTGCTCTATCAACTAAGTTTATGTAATACTAGAGGCCCAATGCACAAAATTCATGCAAGAGTAGGCCTGCCTTCCCCCGGCTGCCGGCACCGGCTTCCCTCTGGCACCCGGGACCCGGGCTTCCCTTGCAGCCCCAGCTTTGTCCCGAAGGATGTCCAGTCTAATTAGCATGTTATGCTTTTATTATTATAGATTCTAAATTCTTTGTTGTCATTTCGACAATCTTCAAGCATCTTCTCCAGAAGTAGACTTCATAACCAAACAACTTTCATTGCTCATTCATAAGAACCAGTTCCTCATCTATTACTTTTATAATGAGATTCCAACAATTCAATCACATCTTCAAACTCCACTTCTAATTCCAGTTTCTTTGCTATTTTTAGCACACCTGCAGTTACTTCCTCCACTGGAGTCTTGAACCCCTCAAAGTCATTTATGAGGGCTGGAATCAACTTCTTCCAAACTCCTGTTAATTTTGATATTTTGACCTTTTCCCATGAATCATGACTATAATGATGAATACTTTTCAGGAGGTTTTCTCTTTTTAAAAATTTAATTTAATTTAATTATTTTTATCCAGCAGGTTTTAAATTGCCTTTTTTTCAGATTCATCAGAAGAAACACTGCCTATGGCATTGGTTGCTTTTTGAAATGTGTTTCTTAAATAATAAGACTTGAAAGTCAAAATGACTCAATATAATCGGGGGGAGAGAGGGGGAACATCTGTAATACTCTCAACAATAAAGATTTTTTTAAAAAAAGATATGAGTATAAAAAAATAGACTGGATCCATGGGCTGCAGAATGGATGCTGTGTTAGCGGGCATGAAAACAACATTAATCTCATCTCCATCACAGCTCTTGGGTGACCAGGTGCATTGTCAATGAGCAGTAGTATTTTTGAAAGGAATCTTTTTTTTTCTGAGCAGTTGGTCTCAACAGTCAGCTTAAAATATTCAGTATAGCATGTTGTAAACAGACGTGCTGTCATCAGGATTTGTTGTTTCATTTATAGAACACAGGCAGAGCAGATGTAGCATAATTCTTAAAGTCCCTAGGATTTTGGACATGGTAATTGAGCATTAGTTTTAATTTAAAGTCACCAGCACATTAGCCTTTAACCAGAAAAGTCAGCCTGTCCTTTGATGCTGTGAAGCCAGGCATTGCATTTACTTCTCTAGCTATGAAAGCCCTAGAGGGCATCTTCTTCCAAGAGAAGACTGATTCATCTACACTGAACATCTTGGGTCTAGTGTATTCACCTTCATTAATTATCTTAGCTAGATCTGTATAAATCAGTACTTGCTGCTTTATCTTGCACTTTTATGATATAGACTTGGCTTCTCTCCTTAAGCTTCATGAAACAACCTCTGCTAGTTTCAAACTTCTTTCCTGCAGCTTCCTCACCTCTCTCAGACTTCACAGAATTGAAGAGAATTAGGGATTCTGGATTATGATTTGGCTGAAGGGAATGTTGTGGCTGGTGGGATCTTCCTTCTATCCAGACCACTAAAATTTCCTTCATATCAGCAATAAGACTGTTTTGCTTTATTATTTATGTGTTCCCTGGAGTTGAACTTTTATTTTCCATCAAGAACTTTCACTTTTCACTCACAACTTGGATGACTATTTCATGCTAAAGGCCTAGTTTTCAGCTTATCTTGGCTTTCCACATGCCTTCTTCACTACGCCTAATCATTTCTAGCTTTTGATTTAAAGTGAGAGATGTGCAACTTTTTCTTTCACAACACTTAAAGGTCATTTTAGGATTACTAATTGGCCTAATTTCAATATTGTTGTTTCTCATGGAATGTTGAGGCCTGAGGAGATGAAGAGAGATGGGGGAACAGCCAGTCAGCAGGGTAATTAGAACACATGTATTTGTTGATTAAGTTTACCATTTTATATGGGAGTAGTTTGTGGCACCAGAAAACAAATACAATAGTAACATCAAAGATCACTGACCAAACATCACCATAACAAATATAATAAGAAAAAAATTTAAATATTGTGAGAATTACCAATATGATACAAAGACACAAAGTGAGCAAATGCTATTGGAAAAATAGCACTGATAGATTTGCTCAACACAGGGTTGCCACAAACCTTCAATTTATTTATCACACTGCTTTATTGAGCTTTGCAAATATACAAACATGATATTTGCGGAGCTCAATAAAGCAGTGTAATAAATAAAATGTGGGATATTTAGTGACTCTAAGAAAGTGTTGGAGAAAGGCCACAATGAAAATAAGTAAATTTAAAGTATTTATTTTGACGTTTTATGAAAATAATATCTTTGTATACAGTGATTATACCTTAAAGTTCACTTTACAGAAGATCTTATCCTACATCTAGTCCAATCCCCATCATTTGCTCAATTTTTTATCATATAGGCCTCCCCCACTGGTATAGCTTCAGTCTGAACCCCTCCATGTTATAGTAATAACCTCCAAGCCATACCCTTTCAATTTTGGACACTTGTCATTAGAAAATGTGCCTCAGTCTATTCCAAACCAAGCTCCCTGTTGTTTCCCCTACACTGATTCCATGCTTAAAGCCTTTCTGACATATATCTAATCTCTCCAGTCTTGCTGATAGGTTCTAATTAGGCAAAGTTGACAATAGGACGGTAGTGATAATCTGTGGGATGAAACTGATGTCAGAGAAATCTAACCTGGTGTATATACATCTTTTAAGTGACCTTGTATATCTACTGCTAACCCTGTTTGGTCTTCATCTCACCATCCATTTGTTGTCCTTTCAGTACCATTAAACCTGCCATCCTCAGGCTCTATAACTGAATAACACACTTCATAGTTTATAGTTATTTCACTGGGACCAAAAAAAAAAAAATGTGGCAGAAGCCCATTCTTGTGTTCATGCCAAAGTGCAATTTGTCGATTGAAGGATGTTAGTTGATACAGTGGAAATGGGCTGAAAAACTCATTTGGCATGCCAACACAGCTCTTATACAATGATTTCAAATTTTAAAAATAGACCGGCCAGAGGTGACCTGGATCCGATTATTTAGTGCTTATAAAATAGCAAGTAAATGTATCATCAAAAAATTCTAAATCCCGGCCAATGTTCATGTGGTTTTCAATTAAAATATTCTATTTTTTGTTATGCTTTCTTTTGTTTCTTGCAGTAGAAAAATATTAGCAATCCCAGAAAGTTATAACTCTTGTCAATTTGAGAAAAAAAATTGAAATCCTAAGTTGTACTGTGTTTATTAAATTTTTGGGAAGATGTCCATTGGTGGAAATTATTATTAAAAAGCTGTTAAAACCATTTTTTCCATTTCTTAAATGACTCAGTTTTGAATGACAAATAGAGGCAACCTACTCTAATGAGTTTAAAATTAGTAGAAGTGGACTTAATTTGAAGTAACTGACATAATTCTTTGGGATTAGAAAATAACTCCATATTATTAGAAAATGATTGTATGTGATACAAGTTGGCTGAGTTTTTGCTGAAAAGAATGTTAATCTGCAAGTGGTAGAAGGAAACTCTTTTTGTTCATGATGTCTGTGTGTTGGGGTATAGGGTACAGGGGAATGGAATATGGGAGTACATATTTACCATTATCAATATAGTATAACTATTATCTCTGATATTTGTTTATAATTACAATTAAAAGCATATCATCACATTTTGAAAAATATTTAGTAATAAACATGGCCCCCAGTATTAGTGAAACTATCTATTGCATAGGTCATGAAAGCAAGATTGACAAGAAGAAATTACATAAACCAATACAAAGATCTGGAATTTTGTGCTAGACTTAATCAATCAATGATGAGAAGCCCATTGGCCAGATACTGAGTAGGTCAATTTAATTTCTCTAAAAATTTTTATATGCTACAATTTTGTAGAGTGTCTTATTCAATATCCTATCTAATAAAAGAGAAACATGCAAATTGACCATACTCCCAAACACTTCCCATTGGCTAATCAGCAGGATATGCAAATTAACTGCCAACCAAGATGACGGCCGGCAGCCAGGCAGCTAAAGCAAACAGGAGGCTTGCTTGCTCCAGTGATGGAGGAAGACGAGGTTCCCGGCCTGCGGCAGCCCAGCTCTGAGCTCCCATCAGGGGGGACCCCCAACCTAAAGGGGGTGCAGGCAGCCTAAAAACAGCCATCATCCTGTCATCCAGGCTGGCCAGGCACCCAAGCGGGACCCCCACCCTGATCTGGGACACCCTTCAGGGCAAACCAGCCGGTCCCCACCCATGCACCAGGTCTCTACCCTATACTACAGGCAGAGCGGGACAGCGCGAGCTGCCATCCGGGCCCCATGAGCAGCCCTGGGCAGCAGGGCATAAGCCCTGCCCCCAGCCAGGACCCCCGTACTGCCTAAGCTCCGCACTACTAAGCCCCACCCCCAGCCGGGACACTATGACTATTGGAAAGTGCCACTGGGTCCTGGGTTGCTGTGGTGATTTGGCCATTGGTAAGTAGAAAAGTGCGGTCTGTAGGCAGCCCCCAACTGCGCCTGATCCAGGAGCAGAAAAGCCAGGCCTGTGGGGAGCCCCCAGCTGGGCCTGCTCCCCCGTTGCCATGGCAAACCTAGAGCAGGAAAGCCCGGCTTGCAAGCAGCACCCCCATCCTGGCCATAGCTCAAGGGAGAGTATAACATGTATTGGAGGCCAGGAGCCTGAGAGATACTAACAGAGGGGCTCCTGCTCCAAGCCTCCATGGTGTGGCTGGGGGCAGGCCCCCAGCACACACACACACACATGAGACGCCTCTGCTGCCAGACTGTGGCCATCAGTAGGACATCCACTGAGGTGATTGACCCTGATCGCTGTCCAGGCCTAGGGACCCCCCCAGTGCATGAATTTCGTGCACCGGGCTTCTAGTTTATATATAGAAAAAAACACTATTTGAAGGCTCTGGAAATCTATAGGGAGGCAGATACTGAGGAAAATACAATTAATGGATACAAATAATAACTTAAAGCTATTATTATAACTATGTTCAAGGATGTAAAAAGAGCCCAAAAGACATGATAGGACAAAAAATAAAATGTATGGACTAAATAATTCACTGGATGAGGCTTACTAGTATATTGGAAATGACAGAAGAGTTAGTGAACTTAGATTAATACATGTAATTTCAATCTGAAGAACACAGATAAAATAAAAAGAATTTTAAAAAAAGGAATGGTGCCTCAGGATTCATGGGACAGTATCAAAAGTATATTTGAGCCATGACCAGTTTGACTTAGTGGATAGAGCTTTGGGTCATGGACTAAAAGGTCCCAAGTTCGATTCAGGTCGAGGGCATGTACCTTGGTTGCAGGCTCGCTCTCCAGTAGGGGGCATGCAGGTGGCAGCTGATCGTTGTTTCTCTCTCATCGTTGTTTCTAACGCTCTATCTCTCCCCCTTCCTCTCTATAAAAAGTCAGTAAAAATATATATTTTTAAAAAAGTATATTTGGGTTTTGGGAGTAAAGGAGAAAGAAAATGAGACCAAAAAAATAAGTAAAAAAATGCCCCAAATTTTATGAAAAATGTGAATTTAAAGATGCAAGGTGATCCACAAACCCCAAGCAGAATAAACACAAAGAAAGTAGAATCTTGTCCAATTATATAAAAAAGAAAAAAAGGAAAATCTTGGAACTACAGGAGAAAATGTGTCCCGTTGTAGGCTATAAAACGTGTCAATACATATAAGTGGATTGAAATAATGTAGCAGATATTCTCTGATTAAAATGAGACAAAATTAGAAATTGATAACAATATGATACTCAGAAAAAAAGCTATGTGAAATTATGGTAGAGAACACATCTTAAATAATCCAAAGAATAAATACCAAGAGAATTATAAGATATTTGGAGTTGAATAATTAAACACATCAAAACAAAATTTGTGAGATACAATGAAAGCAGCACTTGGAGGAAAATATGGAGTTTTAAATGCTTATGGTATTGCCTGGCAGGGTGGCTTAGTTGGTTAGGGCATCCTCCTGATAGAGCAAGGTTGTGTGGAATCAACCAGTGATTGCATAAATAAGTGGAACAATAAACAATGTCTCTCTCTTTCTCTCAAATCAATCAAAAAAAATTTAAGTAAATGGTTATATTATAAAAGACAAAGTGTCTTAATCAATAACTTAAAGTTAAGAAACTAGGAAAAGATTATCCAAATAAAGCCAATGCAAGTACAAAAAAGGAATAATAAACATGAGAGCAGAAATATGAAATAGAAAGCAGGCACACAGTGCCGAAAATTAACAAAGCCAAAGCTGGTTCTTTGAAAAGCATACTAAAGTGATGCACCAATAGCTAGACAGAGGGCAAGAGAGCAAGAGAGAGAAAACACAAATTACCAAAATCATGAATGGGAGAGGTATTGTCGCTTACTGATCTAATAAGCACTAACGAGATAATAACAAGGGAATATTATAAACAATGTTATGCCAGTAACATTCAACAACTTATTTGAAATGGAGCGCAATGTGAAAACTTAGGCAGTTAACGGGACTATTATCAAATATCAAAGAATAAGAGCAAAACAGGTGGGCAATAGTAACCTAACACCTAACACTACATCCCGATGCCTGTCATTCACTTTCATCTCATCGTGGAGGTATTGATCATCTCCCGTTGTCACAAGAATAGTGAGTATAGTACAATAAGATATTTTGAGAGAGAGAGACCACATTCATGTAACTTTCATTACAGTATATTAATCATTTTATTATTAGTTGTTGTTAATCTCTTACTGTGCCTCATTTACATGTGTAGGAAAGAACATCCTTTATATAGGATTCTGCATTAACTGTAGTTTTTAATTTTTTTCAAATATTGTCAATGAAGATGGTCAGACATTTGGCAACATATTCAGAAAAATTTGTGTGTGTGTGTGTGTGTGTGTATTATTTGTATTTCTGTGTGATTGGCAAAGGGATGAGGTCATATAGCTTTGTTTCACTTTGTGAATGTAATAATATTCTGACCATATGAATTTGCTCTGCCTTATTTACCTCAATAGCATTTGCTTTATGTAACTTGAGAAAATAAAATTTACTTAAAAGATAACATATGTCCATCTAAATGAGATCTGAGGAATCTGCAATAGAGGACAATTTATAGTATAGTTTAGATAGTATAATTTATAGCATAAAGAGAAAAATAATTAAATAAGCAAACAAAATATTTAATTTGCTTGTAATTTTTAGTGTTCCCTCATGCATGCTGTAACTACTTAGCTAGTGACCATAGCTAAGCTTCTATGTATGCTTACTGATAAGGCCCTATTAGCTCAATGAAATTCACTGAGGAAAGTGTCTCTGTAGGAGGCATTACTCAGCTCCCTTCTATCAATAGGATGTGCCCTTTTGAGTTGTTTTCCCAATGCAAAAATTGTCATGCACTTTGCCGAGTCTTCCATCCAATGGGGAGCAAGGTTTGCTTTGTTGTTATACATGTAGTATGAGCCTCATTCTTTTTTGTGTGAACAGCACAAAATTTTCATAGGTATGCACCATTTTTGGCACAAATAGGCAGCCTGCCTCATTAATGTGAACACCTAGAGTTGCTGTAGCTATCAGTAAGAAGAGGTGTTAAATAAATGGCTTTGTTTTCTCACCTGCTAGGTTCTAATAGCATCCCCAAAGTAATCTTGGTCTAACAGCTTGAGTCTTTTGCAAAAGCGATCAAGTGATCAATTCTTTTTAACAGTAAGGGGTAAACTTCAGAGCTGTGCCGAATGCCAGGTGCAGAAACAGTTGCCATGAATAGCAGCAGAAATTTAATCTGAGTGACGCCATTTAGCTTGGGTACCAAAAAAAAAAAAAAAAGATTGCTCTTTTAAGTTGTTACACCATGTCTGAAAGAAATGAGGCAGTTAGCCTAATGGAAATCAGGCAGTTAATTTAAAAATGTATTTTGATTCATTCATAAAATATTTCTTAAACATCTAAGATTCCCCAGGATATTGGTTGCATGTAATGTACAGTTTGGTAAAGGAGAAAAATAAATACATGCAAATATCATTTAAGTACAACTTGATAGGAACAGTAACACAATAGAATACTTCAATGTATAATGACAGCAAATACCTTGGAGATTTAGGTGTGTCTTATTTTCACAGAAATTAATGGTTCTGAATAACTTACAATTGAATTTGATATTCATTGATGCATATAATTTTATTATTCAGCATTGCCAATTAGCATATCTGTTTTTGAACATGTCCACATGTATTTTTAAAGTTTTTCTGTAAACCATTTACCTATGATAAACCACAATTCATTATAGCTCAAAAGTCTTTGTTATTACAAATAACAACTCTTTGCATGCAACATTTGTAATTAAATTTCAGAAAATGAGAGAGTAAAGTTTTCATATTATCTAATTATCATTTCACATTCAATATTTATTTACGCACTTTTAGGCCAAATGGTAATTTAAAAGTTAGTTTTGTAACTTTCATATATTGTATTAATTTCATTTAAAGGAGTTGTATCTGGGCATTTAAAAAGTATTGGTATATCCTGGTTCATGTTATTTTCTGAAAAATACAGCAGCAAGAACCCTATGGGTTCATTGAATCCGCAGTCAAGCATTCACACATTAATTAACTTGAAGGAAAGTCTATTGAAGTTTGCAAACCTCCAAGTTAAGGTGTCAATTTTTATTTTAACCAGATTGTCCAATCTGTGAAGGTGCTTTTGGTTCTGTTATTAAAATAGAAGGACATGTAGAAGTTCATTGAAATTTTTGTAATTTTTCTGAACAACAAAACAAAAACACAAAACCTATGTTTGAAACCAGTAATTTAATTATTCATAGGATTCGAAAAGAATTTACTGTGGTTATGATTTGTAGATTTTGCTTTTTGTGTAAACATAGTTTATTTCCTTTAAGGAAGTAATTTGGAGGTGTTTATCCTAAGGTTAATTCTCTACAAACAACAGTAGTGCTTAAACTGGTGCCAAGTTTTTTAGTAGAAGATATCAAAAGCCATAGATGCCCCATATTGCCCCTACAATATATATTTTAAAAGTCTCAGATGTTACAAAGACAAAAATAAATTATTTCTTTTTTTAAATTTCTTTATTGATTAAGGTATTACGTATGTCTCCTTATCCCCCCACTAAAAAATAAATTATTTATGTAGATATCTAAGCTTACATTTTCTTCTAAAATTATAACAACGTTCCGAGAATAGAATTGAAATATTGGTAGGTGGGACAGCCATGGGCCTGGAAATCAGGAATAGGTTAAAATTAATCTCAAGGCTCTTTTAGCATGAAATTCTACAATCCACAGTGAGCATACAAACTTCTCTTTCTCTTTTTTAATTTTAATACATTTTACTTTTTTAAAGCCCTGGATTGGCTATGGAAACAGTGTGGCAGTTTTCTAAAACTTAAAAATAGAATTACTTTGTAATGTAGCAATTTCACTTCTAAATATATATGCAAAAGAATTGCAAGGAGGGACTCATACAGATACTTGTACACCAGTGCTCATATCAGAATTATTCACAACTAGAGGCCCGATACATGAAATTCATGCAAGAATAGGCCTTCCCTCCCCTGGCTGCCGGCACCGGCTTTCCTCTGGCACCCCGGACCCTGGCTTCCCTCGAAGCCCTGGCTTTGTCCAGAGGATGTCCAGTTAATTAGTATATTATGCTTTTATTATTATAGATAACCAAAAGGTGGAAACAATCAAAGTGTCTATCAACAGATGAAGGATAAACAAAACGTCGTGTATATACTTACAATAGAACATTACTCAGCCTTAAAACAGAAAAA
Source organism: Myotis davidii (assembly GCF_000327345.1). Taxonomy (NCBI): domain Eukaryota; kingdom Metazoa; phylum Chordata; class Mammalia; order Chiroptera; family Vespertilionidae; genus Myotis; species Myotis davidii. Next base: position 936,182 of record NW_006288435.1, read on the forward strand.
AAAAATCTCACGCATGCTATAACATGGATGAACCTTGAGGACATTTTGCTAAGTGAAGTAAACCAGTCACAAAAGGACAAATACTGAATGATTCCACTTACATAAGGCACCCAGAGCAGTCAAATTCATGGAAAGGAAGTAGAATAGTGGTGGCCAAGCGCTGGGGAAAGAGAAAATGGGGAGTTACTGTTTAATGAAGAAATAGCTTCAGTTTGAGAAGATGCAAAGTTTCTAGAGATGAATGATATTAAAAGTTGCACCACAGCATGAATGCATTTAATGTCATTGAGCTTTACATTTAAAAATGGTTTAAACAAACAAACACAAAAAAAGGTCCTGAATTGATGGAAATTTTTGAGAAAAATTATGAGGAAGATTATGAAAGGATCTAGTGATTAGCATTATTCTTTGGGTGGGATTGTATTTTAATATAATAGACCAGGGGTGGGCAAACTTTTTGACTCGAGGGCCACAATGGGTTCTTAAACTAGACCGGAGGGCTGGAACAAAAGCATGGATGGAGTGTTTGTGTGAACTAATATAAATTCAAAGTAAACATCATTACATAAAAGAGTACAGTCTCTTTTTTTTAAGTTTTATTCATTTCAAATGGGCCGGATCCGGCCCGAGGGCTGTAGTTTGCCCACGGATGTAATAGACCCCGGTTAATGTTACTTGAATCAATTTTTTGAAGTTTTAGTCTGTTTTCTTTCACAGTTGACTTTAAACTATAGTGTTCTCCCCATCTATAATAATAAAAGCATAATATGCTAATGAGCCCGGACATCCTTCCGGATGACCTTCCACACGAAGCCAGGGCTGTGAGGGAAGCCTGGGTCCCAGGTGCCAGAGGGAAGCTGGTGCCGGCAGCCGGGGGAAGGAAGGCCTACTCTTGCACGAATTTCGTGCATTGGGCCTCTAATTATGTTATAAATATTTTAGGAGGCATCAGGAAGGAAGGGTGAATTTGGGATGTGGAAAAGAATAGGACACGGGGTTATTTTTCATGTGATCGAGTTTTCTACATTCAGGCAACTAATAGTGATTCGGGTTGTTTTCCTGAGCAGGATGAGAGGGTGATTTCTTTCCCGGGTCCTTGCCCAGATGGATTCAGAGAATGAAGCCATGGACAAAAGGTGGTAGATGAAAAGGGTGGAAATTTATTGGAAGCAAATACAGATTCCCATGTAGGGAGGTAACACACAAAGCCCTTTTTGCTAAGGTTTATAAAGGCTGTAGGTCTTTGTTTCTTCATACTGCCTTCTCATTGGTCACTCTTTTGCAGAATATCAGCTTCAAAGCCCAAACCCCAAGCGGTGTCCCCCGCTTTTCCTCCCCTTCAGTGGTAGAATTCTCTATCTCCTGTGAAAATCAGTTTTCCTCTTCCTGCCATTTCTCTATTCTCTGTGAAAGTTTGTTTCCTTTCTCCCCATCCCCTGTGGCTTTTCCCTATCTAAGGTTCGCCATCACTGCCTTATCCTGTGGCACTTTTCTGTTCTCTGTGAATGTATGCCTTCTGGCAGCTCCAACCCCTCACTTATGCAGTCCTCCCCCATGGAACCTCTCTAATTCTAAAACTCCCTAAACCTGCCTATTTTATCCTGAAAACTCCTTTCAGTAGCAAAATTAAAAAACAAAACAAAAAACTAATCTTCACGTTTAGGATCATGTTTTAAAGTAATATGCAAAACAGTTACTAAAAACAATATTTTATTATTATGCAACTCTGGAACTTGAATTTGTAGAATATTAATTTACACCAACAGGTGATAATTATTTGCCCTTAGAAAAAATCAAAAGGCACTAATTTCTAAAAGAAAGAGGGAGAGAGAAAGGGCCCCTTTAAAGACTGTTTAATTTATTTTGAAATTTGTTTGGTGTTTACTTTGGAAATAAGTCAGTCTTCACTTCAGAAGATTAATGAAGCATAAATTGAAAACTTTAATTTGGGATGTCCATCTTAAAGTATCATGAGCAACTTTCCTAATCGAAGAAAACACCGTCTCTCAGCTTGAGATAGACTTAAACAAAGGTGAAGGTGACATGTTTATGTTTCAAAGGGCTCCACTAAATACACAGAAAAAAGAGAAAATGATGTCCTAACCAAGTAAGATATAACCAATATCTTGAGAACTAGAGCTATGTTGCCAAAGCCTTGATTGTGTAAAGTATATAAACGGAAAATAAAATATTTAGATACTGTATATCCATTTTACAATGATTTGAAAGGCAAAGAACTTTCTTACATTTTGTGTTAAGAATAATAAAATGTCAGCACTTTGTACCACCACATATTTATTAAGCAATGTGCAAATTCTAGGGATACAAATCTGCGTTAGCTAGACACTGTCTAAATGCCATTGAAGGACATACCTTGTTAATAAGTGTAATATGTTCAGGGCACTACAAGGTCCTATGGGAACAGAGGGAAGGAAAAGTCAATCCCATTCTTATAAGGTCCATGAACTTTCTCAGAAGAGTGAAATCTAAGCATAAACCTTTTAAAATATACATTAGGTTTTATATTAAAACCAATAAAGGTAGAGAGGTGATGAAGGTACTAAGAAACAGAAAAGAGATAACTGCTTTAAAATCCATAATTTAATGGATGTACAAGATGGGGTAAAAATAGATTTATAGTCCTAACCATTTAAGCTCAGTGGTTAGAGTGTTGGCCTTCAGACTGAAGGGTCTCAGGTTCTAATCAAGGGTGCGTACACCAATCATTGTGTCTCTCTCACATCGATGTTTCTCTCTCTGTCTCATCCCCTCCCTTCCATTCTCTCTAAAAACTCAATGGAAAAAAATATCCTCAGGTAAGGATGACTAGTAAAAACAAAAAACAAAAAACAAACCCAGCAGTTTACAATTGTGAGTACATGAAACAGAGTTTATTCTTGTATTAGTGTTTATCAATTCCATACAAACAATTGTAAACTTACTTTTGCTCCACCTTGTGTATAACCAAACTTGTTTAGTATTTATTTAGAACTGCTGCAATATGGTATTTAGTTTACTTAGAAACATTTTAAAGAGATTCCTTTATTTCAGCAACTTTCAAACAGTGTGCTGCAAGAATTTTTAAAACATGCAATACTTTATTTAGTCAGGGGCACTGACTTTTTTTTCCTTAGGTTGTCAAATAAAAAAATGACATCAGCCAACATAACAATAGTCATCCAGTGTGAATGAATCAAAATTATAACTATTTTTTGTCAGATCGTCAAAAAATACATATTTTGGTAAGCTGCAGAGTTGTAGTAACTGGTTTATGTGAGCCAGGAGATGAAAAAGGTTGAAAATTGCTACTTTGTTGGAAATATATTCCAAAGCGATTGAAGTTTTGGCTGTAGGTGAACCTCAGATTCTATAATGTTACATTTTACTTATTCTGAACACTACTACAGCTATCATTGGCAAACATTTAAAATACTATATAAAACATTGTGAAGACACTTCAACTGATTATATTTTTCACTCCTCTATTTCTAGTAGTGGAGGCAAACTCCTTCCTTATGTCTCTACGGTTTTCGTAGAAAAAAAACAAAACCATGACTGAATTTAAAGAAAAGGTTAATTGGAGTTTGGTTTTGGTTTGGTTGTGTCACCCTAACCCCAAGCCCATAGATCTATTCTGTTTTAATCATTCTTAGGTGAGTGGTTTTATTTTTTTGTTTGTTTTTCAAAAACAATTTTCTG
>NW_006288435.1:940169-956999 GCF_000327345.1 Myotis davidii
CTAATGAAGAAGGTGCTGTGGTTATATACTTATGTATGAAAATGCTATTTCTGAGGAGGTTTATTGTTAGTAAAGTAATTAATCTCAGACAGGAATTGGTAGCACACCACCACTGGAATACACCTTTTTTCCCCTCACTACTCTATAGTGATAAGCAATAAGCGAACATGATAGTAAGCAAAGCCAACAAAAAAGTGTAAGTTTGGAAAAAGTCAACAATAGACTATGACTATGTAATTATGAGGAATATGAAAACCATCTATATATAAAACCCTAATATGCAAATAGACCGAACAGCAGAACAACCAAACAACTGGTCACTATGACATATGCTGACCACCAGGGGGTGTGCGGGAACATGGCAGGTGTTGGCAGCAGGTGGAAGAGCACAGAACATGTGGGTGTTGGCCATGGCGGGATGGTGGAGCAGGTGAGCAGGGGCACCAAGACAACCAAGGCAGGCACCCATCGCTGTCATAGGTGTGAGCCTCTGGTGGTTACTGAAAATTCTTGCTCCCACTCACCGCGGTCCCACTGATGGCCCCGCCCCACTCGCACCCACTGCTAGTGCCAGCCCCAACGCTCTGCGCCATCAGCAGGTGTGAGTGGGGGCAGCGTCAGCATGTGGGAGCAGCAGCGGTGGGACTGCTAGCAGACGGGACCAGGTGCCGCAGATGGAGGGTCAGTCAGGTGGGGGCACTGGAGGATGTGCCGAGACCCACCCCTGTGCCCATCACAGCCTCGCAACCCACAGTTCCTTTCAAGGTGTACAAATTCGTGCACTGGACCCCTAGTTGTATTATAAGTTAGAAAGCTTGTGTCACGGGCAACCTCTCACCAACAGCCTTAAATCCCTCAAGTTCATTGAACTTCCTTTCTGCACCTGTGAAAAGAAGAGCAGGCATTTACTAAGCACTTACCATATGCTGTGTAGTATTCTTTGTGCTTTAAATGTATTCATTGAATTCTCACAACACCCCAGAAGAAGATATTATCACTATTCCCTTTACACAAATGAATAAATGATGGTACTAACTTGGAAACTTGTTCAAAGTCACACAACTGATGAACCCAGGATCTGTGCTCTTAATTGGGAGTGTTCTTGTAAGACCACACATGAGATAATAAAGAATTATAGAAATGTTATTCTTAAAGTGTGATTGAAGAACACATCCTGTTTTGTGTGTGTGTGTGTGTGTGTGTGTGTGTACTCATCTTCAAAGTAAATAGAGTAAGTTAACCTTCCAAATCCATCAGCTGAAACCTGGTCACATGTTCAGAATTGGTCCACTAAGAAACTGTATGGGAGAGCTGTGAGGAGAGAGAGGACCTGGTAATTGTTTCCCTGGCTCCCTTCCTGTAGGGTTGTTTCAGGCAAGCTGTGTCCTGGCTGGCAGGTGACTGGTCCTTTCCAGACAGTTTCTTTATCACATTCCCCTTAGTTTTTTGTGGTTAACTGCTACTAACTTCCATTAGACACAAAGATTGGAAGGGGTCAAGTGTAAAAGGAAAAAAAATCAGGATAGTTTTTCATTAGTTTAGTTAAGAGATAAGGTGGCCTGGACTGGTGTGGTTGCAAGGGAGATGGAGAGAAGTGAATAGAGTCACGATAGATTTTGAAAGTAAAGTTAATAGGACTTGCTGACTATGGTTTGGATATGTGGTGTCAAGGAAAATGGTGAAGTCACAGTTGACTCCCAAGTCTCCAGCTATAGCAACTGGCTGAATGGTTCCAGTTACTGATGTGAGAAAGACTGTGGACCATCAGATAAAGACCAACCTGGCCTAGGTGGCTGGCATCATCTTCTTGTCTTAAGTCTGATATGATTCTCATCTTGGCTTCCATTCTTCACTCTTTATTTTATGCAATGCATGAGCCCTACTGATTGATACAGTGATACTTTTCATGGCTGTAATTTAATTTCTATGTCTTTATAACATTATTTACTAATAATCAATATGTGCCCTTCCTATATTTTATAGGTTGTAAATAATACCCAGAGTTACAGCTTCATATATTCACCATCTTTGGAGTATTTACTTTTATTTTCAGGCTGCTAACATATAACAAGCTACCAGGTGAAAAATATCCAAGTTTTCAATATTTTACTTTCTCCATAAGAATGGTAGATTTATGAAAGCAGGAACCATATGTAATATTTTAGGCCCCACTGTACCTAACCATAAGAAACAAATAACTATTGATTTGGAATTACAACAAATCATTAGAGTGATCATTTCACCTCCCCACTTGCCTTGCCACCACCTCCTGTTTCATCCATATGACATTTGTAGCTGATATAGTGGAAACTCAAACCAACTTGATGTTTGGAACTTATAATTCATTACTTGTGATAACTGACTGGTGCATGAATAGAGACTTTAGTGCTTCTATTTATGAAGAAGGTTTGATTCCCCAATGAATACTTTCCATCTCAAAATCCTCAATTGTCTTGAAAATTAACACAAGAAGAAATATTATTAATTGTTTTGATTCACCTCTTCATCAATTCATCATATAAGAATGCAAGGTGCCAATCTTAGGATTATAAATATGAATAAGGGAAAATTCCTGACCCCAGACAGCTCATAATATAAAAGGAAAAAAGTTTAGTCCCAACATATTTGTCTGAATCTTTTTTTCTGCCTTTCTTATAAATAGTGTTGCTATATTATACAGCAAGTTAGCTGTATTTTGTAATTTGCATACCATGTAAGGTGAAAGTAAATATTCTGGGGTTCTTGTTAGACAATATTTATTAAGTGCTAATTAATATCATGGTATTAGTTTAAGTGCTATGGAATCTAAATGAGAGGAAGAAATGCAAAGTGTCTATTATTTCAAACCCTTTAATATATAATATTATTTTATTAGTTTCAACATGATAGTTTCCTAACTCCATACAGGATGACAAATGAGGACGTTCTAGCACTCTGTGCTAAGCATTGTGTTTTGTGTATTAAAAAATGTTATCTAGTTTATATCTCTGAAGCAGTATTGTAAGGCTGCTATTCCAGTCATCATTTTTCAAAGGAGAATCTGAAGCTCAGAGAGTTGGATTAAGCTGTGGAAGCTCATGCAGCTCATGCGAGATGGAGCTGGGATATAAAGCAGTCGCCTGATCATTTCCTATCATGGGCACTGGAGAATTCAATTCCGTCTATTTCTGGGATCATGCGTAAGGGTGGAGAAGAGGAGCCTGTTGCTGTCAATAGCTGGATTTTAGTGTAGCTAAGTATGTGTAATCCATGCAAGGAGACACACAGTTATTTGAAGGATCTATGAGTCCTAAAGTCTTTTCATTGTAAGTATCAAATTTAGCATAGCACTTAGCTAACATGCTTTATGTTAAAGGCACAGTAAGTTTGAACTTTATGCCAATTTTTAAATTCACTTCTTAAAGAGAGAAAGATGTAAGGAAAGGGAAACTCTCATACACCATTGGGGAGCATATCAATCGGTACAGTCATTTCAGAGAAAAAGATAGTGTAAAGATGTGTGCATACTCTCTCTAATCCAGCAGTTTCACCTTTAGATTCACTCTTGAAACAAATCCTTATATGTGCGCCCAAGGAGATGTGGGCAGAGATGTTCAATGCAGCCTTGGTTTCAATAACAATAATTTGAAAAGGTCCTAGATTTTTATCAACAAAGGAATAGGTAAATAACTGTTGGTATAGTCACACAGTAAAATATTATACAGAGGTATATGCATTAACAGAGAAATTTTCAACTTTATAAAATGGACCATTGACTTAAAGGCATAATACACGTGAAATAATTCATTTTAAGTTTAAAAAAACACCCCCCAAACAATACTATATTACCATATACTACATTTCATACTACACTATCCTATATAATAAAGAAGTAATGTGCAAATTGACCATCACACCCTCGCACAGTTGGCCAGCAGGGGAGGGCAGTTAGGGCAACCAGGGCCAGCAGGGGAGGGCAATTGGGAGGGACCAGGCCTGCAGTGGAGTGCAGTTAGGGGGGACCCAGGCATGCAGGGGAGCAGTTAGGTGTCGATCAGGCTGGCAGGGGTGTGGTTAGGGGGTGATCAGGCCGGCAGGCAGAAGTGGTTAGGGGCAATCAGGCAGGCAGGCAGGCAGGGGAGCAGTTAGGGGTGACCAGGCTGGCAGGGGAGGGCAGTTGGAGGGCACAAGGTCTATAGGGGAGAGCAGTTAGCAGTGACCAAGCTGGCAGAGGAGGGCAGTTAGGGGTGACCAAGCTGGCAGGGGAGGGCAGCTAAGGGTGACCAGGCCGGCAGGGGAGCAGTTATGTATCGATCAGGCTGGCAGGGTAGTGGTTAGGGGTGTGATCAGCTGGCAGGCAGAAGCAATTAGGAGCAATCAGGTAGACAGGCAGGCAAGCGGTTTGGAGCCAGCAGTCCCAGAGAGGGATGTCCGACTGCAGGCTGGGATGGGGACTAAACTGGCAATTGGACATCCCCCAAGGGATCCCAGATTGGAGAGGGTGCAGGCTGGGTTGAGGGACACCCCCCAGTGCACAAATTTCGTGCACTGGGCCTCTAATAAAATATATAATACAATATATAGTATTGTTACATATCACAAATAACATTATATTATGCATTTTTAACATATAGTTGCTTATGAAACATATGAAAACTTTGGTAAAAAAGATGTATTACAACTTCAGGTTAATGCTTACTTTTGGGTTAAAAAAAACAACACAAGAAAATGTGATTAAAGAGGTTAGAAAAGGTACTCAATTATCTGGAAAGCTGTTAGTGGTTTTTTAATTTGACAAAAACAGATGGAAACCAAGTCCTTCAAATGTTCCCATTTTTTAAAACTAGGTGGTGGTATACAGATATCCATTACATTATTGTACTTTTCTATTTGACTGTATGAAGTTTCATAATAACCAGAAGACTTACACATGAAATTTCCTATTTAACGTTTTTATAAAAGAGACTTCTCTCTCCATTTTTTGTTGTTGTTAATAACCCTTATTTATAAAATGTAATTTTGGAGTGAAAAGTACATTTTAAGTCTCTCTTTGAATTGTATGTTTTTAGAGTAAATATCTCTAACAAAGTTAAGAACCAACTTTTTGGATGATATAGAATTCTTCATTCTCTTTGCAATTTCAAAAATGCACCATATCTCTGATCTCATTTCTGAAATTCAGCCTTAGATGGAAGCTTAGTCATAAAATATCAATCACAACAACAAGCTTTAAGAATAAGCTGGTGACACTATTCACTTTTTTTCTTTATTGTTGAATTTGTTGGGTGGCATTGGTTAATAAAATTATATAGGATTCAGGTGTAAAATTCTATAATACATCATCTCTATATTGTATTGTGTGTCCACCACCCCAAGTGAAGTATCCATCCATCACCATTTATCCCTCCTATACCATCTTCTACCTTCCCATACCACTTTTTCTCTGATAATCATCATACTGTCTGTGTCTATGAGATTATTATTATTATTATTATTTGCTTAATCCCTTCACCTTTTGCACCCAACCGCATAACCCCCCTCTCCTCCTCTTAGAATCTACATAGGACTGGAATCATATGGTACTTATCTTTCTCTTACTGGCTTATTTCACTTAGCAAAATGCTCTCCAGGCACTCCAGGCTGTACAGAGGGTAAGATTTCCTTTTCTTTTATGAGTAGTATTCCATTGTGTAAATATACATAGCTGTTTTATCCATTCATCTACTGATGGACACTTGGGCTGCTCCCAAATCTTGGCTATTGTAAATAATGCTTCAGTGAATGTGCAAGTGTATATATTCTTTCAAATTAGTGTTTCTAATTTCTTCAGATATATTCCCAGAAGTGAAATCGCTGGTTTATAAGGCAGTTCCATTTTTTTTTTGAAGTAACTACATACTGCTTTTCAAAGTGGCTGCACCAATCTGCATTTCCACCAATAGTGCATAAGGGTTCCCTTTTCTTTACATCCATGCCAAGATTTGTTTGTTGATTTATTGAACGTAGACTTTGACAGATGTGACGTCATATCTCATTGTGGTTTTAACTTGCATTTTTCTGATGATTAGTGATCATTGTTAGTGAGCATTGTTTCATATGTCTATTGGCCATCTGATGTCCTCTTTGGAGAAGTGTCTATTCAAACTATACTACAAGGTCATGGTAATCAAAACAGCCTGGTACTGGTATAAAAAACAAGCAAACAAACAAGAAAACAGACATATAAATCAGTGAAACAGAATGGAGAGCATAGGAATGTTTGACAAAGGAGGCAAAAATATGCAATGGGGTAAAGATAGTCTATTCAATAAGTGGTGTTGGTAAAATTGGACAGATAGATGCAAAAAAAGTGAAGCTAGGCCAGTTTTTTACAGGATTGAATTTTTATTTTATTTTTTAAAAATATATTTTATTGATTTTATCCAGAGAGGAAGGGAGATGGAGAGAGATAGAGAGTTAGAAACATTCATGAGAGAGAAACATCAATTCAGCTGCCTCTTGCACGCCCCCTACTGGGGATGTGCCCACAACCCGGGTACATGCCCTTGACCGGAATCTTCCCCGGGACCCTTTAGTCCCCAGGCCGATGCTCTATCCACAGAGCCAAACCGGTTAAGGCCAGGATTAAATTTTTAAATGTTAGACTTGGACCATAAAAATCCTAGAAGAAAACATAGGTAGCAAAATCTAGGACTTTTCTTGAAGCAATATTTTTTTTCTGCTATATCGCCTTGAGCAAGGAAAACAAAAGAAAAAATAAACAAATGAGACTACATTAAAATAAAAAGTTTTTGCACAGCAAATGGAACCATCAGCAAAAGGAAAAGACAGCCCACTGAATGGGAGAACATACTAGCCAATAATACATCGGATAAGGGGTTAACATCAAACATTTATTAGGAACTGATGAAATTATGCTTTTCTGATGAGTCAAGTAGTTGAACTTTTTATATAAATTCCCAGCTACTGTGATCACATCTATTTCTTTGTTAATAAGAAAAGTAAGTCATTTTAAAAGATAAAGTAAAATTAGAATATTATTTCACAAGTCATTTACCTTTGAAGTCAGAAAATTGGTCCAAGAATGACTTGTTATGTGAATTCATCAGCACAGAGTCAGTAACTATTCAACTTTTTAGGAAGTAGTACCTGTAATAACAAATACTGCTTTTGAGTATTTGTGATTATAATGTGATTTGAAAGACAGAGATGATTGTTTTTAAAAGAAAATGGCATTTGACTCTGAACTTATCCTTCGTTGCTATCTTGCTTTATGTTACTAGGACTTCATATATTGTAGTTAATTTTAAAAGCCATATGGCTATCTCATTTTATACCATGGGTAAAAAACTTTGTCTTCTAAAAAAAATTCTTCTCCCCCGCCCCTCCAAAATAAATCAGTTTTCTCTGCTGTGTAAAATTATCAAAAAAAATGTTATATGAAGCATTTGTTGGATACATATAATTCTTAAAACAAAAGAAAGTTCTTTTTTTTTCAAGCATTTGTTTTACTAGTACTGTAAGATCCATGGCTTTTGGTTTTCATTGGAAGTAAAATTTTTCAAATCTTTTTCAGAGACCAAAATATGTTCCCCAATTTTATTTCCCTTTACTTAGTGAAATAATAGCTATTTTAACTCATGTGTCTCTCAATACTTTCTATATTCTAGGCTCATTGTATGCTTTGAAGGACTAAAGTAAAAGTTAAGACAAAGTTCCAAACTTCACATACCCACCAGCTTCCTACTTCCAGCTTCCCACATTCACAAGTGCCATCTTAGTTCCCTAGTCATCCAGACTCAAAACTTTCCTCTCCTACCCTTTTGTCTCTTTCACCTTTAAGATCCTCACTCTTACCTACCAATCAGGAATCAGTTACCAAATTAACCATCATGCTTTGGTATCTCTTATTACCCCTCTTTCCCAGGCCCCAAGCCTCAAGCCTGGATTACTGTACTCGTCTTCTAAATGTTCTTATTGATGCTATTCTTTCTTCATCTTGACAATATGCCTATATCTGCTACTTTTTTTCCTACACTTTTCACTACTGGGTTTAAATATTTACTTTGTTCTCTAATAATATTTATAACTTCTTATTTTCTGGCTTTTGAAACTGCATAGTTATGTCAACACATCTTATGGGACATTATGCTTTTATAGGACAAATATTTATTGAGTACTGACTGTGTGTTAAGTCCATGCAGGCACTGGTTACACAATACTGAATACGGCAAAAAATTTTTTTTACCATACCACCTTTTTTAGTCTATTTTCCCTGTTTCTCCACAAATTAAAAGGCATCTTTTGTTACCGCTTAATAAAACCTGACCACTCATGAAGTTTGGAAAAAGAGTTACTATGCTGTCTAGATACACTGGTCATGCTACTACATAGGCCTTTATTTTCTCATTGTATGACAAACAGAGGGTATTTTTTAAAAATAGTTTTTAATCATTAAGCTACCCCTCCAACTTCTGTTGTTTATGATTTAAGATTAGTATCTTTCACATCACTGAGAAAATACTGGGGAGAAGAACTCAGTGAATTCCATAATTATTAGTGTGTTAAAACTATATAGCTAAATGATAGTTTTACCACATTCTATTCCCATCAAATCCTGGGTAAGGATGAGAAAGAAGAGGGGACAAGAACTATTAAGTAATGTTTCTTCTTCCTTTTATTGATTTAAGCTACGAAACAAATTAATCAATTTTTTTCTAACTTTATAGAGAATTAAGAACATAATTTATATTTTTTAAAAAGATGATTTGCATATTCTAGGTAACATTTCTCTGCTTAACTTCCTGAGAAAATTTAAGTATAATGTTAATAAATGAATTGGTTTAAATATTTGAGCCCTTACTACAGATATAAAATTAATGCTTAAAAAATTAATAATGGAATACTACCCAGCAGCTAAAAGGAACGAACTACTAATACATGCACCAAAATGGGTGAATCCTCATTAATTATGCTGAAATAAAGAAACCATACACAAAAGATTATATACTGTATGATTAATTAATATAAATTATAAGAAATGCAAACTAACCTATAGTGAGATAAAGCAGATTAATAGCTTGTATGGGGACAATGGTGGAGGAGGAATGGATTCCATATGTGCAAGAGGATTCTTGCTGATAATAAAAATATTCAGTATCTCCATTGTAGTGATGGTTTCACGGGGTATTTTTTTTTCTCTAAACACTTTAAATATTTCACTCCACTGTCTTCCTGCTTGCCTGGTTTCTGAGAAGAAATCAGATGTAATTCTTATGTTTGTTCATCCACAGGTATTTTTCTCTTCTGGATTTTTGAAGATGTTTTCTTTGTTTTTGATTTTCTGCAGTTTCAATATTATATGCCTAGGTGTCATTTGGGGGCATTTAGACTGCTTGGTGTTCTCTGAGCTTCCTGGACCTATGGCTTGGTGTCCGACATTAATTGGGGGAAATTCTCAGTCCTTACTGTTTCAAATATTTCTTCTGTACCTTTCTCTCTTTTTTTCTCTTCTGGTATTCTCATTAAGCATATGTTATCGTATGTGTAATTTTCCCACATTTCTTGGATATTTGGGGTTTTTTTCTCTAGTCTTTGTTCTATTTTCTTTTTGGTTTTCAAGGTTACTACTGATATATTCTCTAGCTCAGAGATTTTTTTTTTCTCAGCTGCATTCAGTTTACTACTAAAGCCCATCAAAGGCATACTCTGTGCCTGTTACAGTGTGTGTGTTTTTTCTCTCTCACTTACTTTTGCTTCTTAGGATAGCCAGCTCTCTGCTTACCTTGCCCATCTGTTCTTGCATGTTATCTTCCTTATACATTAAAACCATTAACATATTACTCATAGCTGTTTTAAAGTCCTAGGCTGATAATATCAGCGTCTCTGCCACGTCTGATTCTGATGCTTGCTTTATCTTTTTAAAACGTGGGCATGTCTTGTAATTTTTTGATAGCTAGACAGACTGTATTAGGTAAAAGGAACTGCTGTAAATAAGCCTTTAGAAATATGTTAAGGAGGCGTGGGAAAAGGGCAAACATTGTATAGTCTTCCAATTAGGCCTCAGCCTTTTGGGGAGGCTCAGCTTCTGGACTGTGAACTTCACACTGTTTCTTGTTTTTGTTTTTTTCTCTCTCCTACTTAAATAAAACAGGATGAGTGCAGTGGGTTGGAATTATATATTTCCCTTCCCCAGGACAGTTAGGCTCTGATAATACGCCAACAGGTGAGTTTCTCCTGAGGGCAGGTTTGTTAAGAAAAGAATGCTCTGGTGTATTTCAAAATGGTTTTTCTCCTACCCTTGCCTGAATGGGAGGGGATTTTTGTCCAATATTTACCATGAGAACCTGATCAAGCTCCTGGAGGTAAAAGTCACAACGAATGGGGGGGTCCCCTTAAAACTGGAACCCCTTGGAGTTTTTTACTCTCAGAGTTGTCCACACTGAGCCTTCAGCAATTGTTAGTTTTTTCTTTTCCTGGAACTGGTTTCCATAGTGGTTTCCACTCAAGAGTCTCTCCAATTTGGGGGCAGAGGATTGCCCAGTGAACTCACCTCCTTCACAGATCCAAGAAAAGTTTTTGAATTTTTAGTCTATTCACATTTCTACTTGTTATTCAGATAGAGTGGTTGACTTCCAAGCTCCTTACAGGTGGAACCAGGTCCATTGCCTTAATTTTTATTCAGAAATGCAGTTTGAACCAGAACTTTGGAGAATCATTTCTGCACTGGTGAGTGCTCTTCTTTTGAGATAGTGAGACTTCTTTCCAGTATTATTACCATCTGCAGTCACTGAAGGATTTATACACACACACACCAAAAAAATCAGGAAGTAAGGAGAACAATGCTAAGAAGTGATGAACTGTACTCGAGGTGGGTTAGGGAAAACAAGAATCGAAGTAACAGTTTATGATACAGATTCCATATTACCAGGCTGTTGAAGACTCAAGTAATGAGGATAGGAGAATATTACTTGAGTCTTTGGCAAATGTTCTAATGGAAAAATACCTGAAAAGCATATGAAGTAAATGAAATAGACAAAAAATTATTTTTCTCAAAATATAGTTATTATATAAAGTATCAGAAAAGATTAGTTAGTATAACAATGAAAATAATAGCCTATTTATTTTTTATTGATGCCTATTATATCTTGCTAGAGGCCTGGTGCACGAATTCGTGCATGGGTGGGGTCTCTCGGCGATTGGGCTGGCTGGGGTGGGGAAGGGGGGGAGACCACAGAAGGTTGGCTGTAGGAGCTCACTGACCACGAGGGGGCAGCTCCTGCGTTGAGTGTCAGCCTCCTGGTGGTCAGTGCATGTCATAGCTACCAGCCAGTCATCCGGTTGTAAAGATCACTTAGGCTTTTATATTTATACATAATTCAATACAGAATTGTACTTAGTAAAAACCAAGTAGAATCTGAAAATTCAGGCATATCTGCCTGTTGTCCAGCTCTGGGTCCAAGTATATGATACCAGGCCCCACATGGTCAAAAATGGACAAACAAAGATGATTCTTCCACACTTTGTTGCCAAAGTGCAGACTGGAGAGATCTCTTTCATCTGAAAGATAATTAACAACAACAGAAACCATCGTGTGACCAATTAAAAACACTTCAGAACCAAGGAAGAGAACGTAATATAAATGATTAGGAGAAGTTTGGACTTCTGAAAAATCTTTTTTACTATAGAACGTAGAAGCATAATGATTTTCAAAAGGATGTGTTTTGACCTCAGAGTAGAGAATGCATAAAGTGAAAAAAAGTTGGATATGAAATGAGAGATAGATGCTGATTAGCAATATCAGGAAAACAATATATGATAAAAATAATAAATTAGTTCTCACAAATTTAGGAGATTCACAGCCTGCCTGAAGGACAACCAAGGACCTTCTTAGCTATTGAGGTGTTGATGGGGAAATATTGTGATACAGACTTTTATGCCCAGATAAGTTGCATTTCTTATGTGAAGAAAATAAAGTGTCTGAGATATTCAATGGCTACCCATAGACTCTTACAGGGAAAACTACTTATGACACTTTTCAACTATGAAATGAATCAAATATAAAAACCCAAATGAGCTAGTTACAGAATATTTTTAATGTGTAACTTGCCTAGGAATCCATTAAAAAGAAATAATTCAAATTTATTTACATACCAAAATACCCATCTTAGTAATATTGTCATAGTGAAAATTTTTTAATTTATTTTTTAAATACACTGTTGGAAATCTCCCATCACTAAAGCAACATCTGCTTCACAATTTATTGCAGTTTGAAAGATTACTACCTATAATGTGTTAGCTTTATTTTAGCATAGATTTATTTTATTCATGATTATAAAGACAACCTCCTCTTCATAGAGATGCTTTTTCTCTTCAATCTAGTCAGTTGTCCTTTCAAGAGTGTGGCATTTTTTTGCCTGACTTTTACTAATTATTTTAGACTATGTTGGCTTAATATGACATAGAAATTCTATTAATTTTCAAGGCTTTCTAATCTTCCAATAATACAAATATTTCAGTTAGCTTATATTTTCTAGACCAAAATAAATAAAACAAAACTAATTTCCTAATGAAAATATACCTGAAAGCATAGAAGGTAAATAAAATAGACAACAACATTTTTAATCAAAATATAGGTATAATATAATGTATCTAAAAGATCAATTAGCATAATAAAGAAATTAATAGCCTATACATTTATTATTGATGCCTATTATATCCTACATACTGAACTAGTCTCCTTGTACAGATTAACTCCCTAAAGTGCCATAACAACCTATTAGGTAGATGCTATTAGCATTCCAGCTTGTCAATGAGAAAATGAGGTATAGAAAAAGTAAGTGAATTCCCAACAGTTAATTAAGCTGCTGAGCCAGAATTCAAAGTCCAGGAAATCTAACTCCAGGTTTGGCTTTTTAAAATCCTACACTACCCACCCCTATTAATGAGGCCACATCACACTTACGGAAGATGAATGTTAAATAAATGGAAAAAGTTAGAGACAGTCATCCTACTTCCACTTAACTCCTGTGTCTTACTCATGAGAATAATCATATAAATACTCAAAAACATTGTCTGTTGTTCAGCAAATAAGAATATTAGTAAGTTTAGAGGTTTTGCTGATGTGTATATTATATGCAAATACAACATTTTGTTAAGACTTAGAAATGTTAGACATATTCTGGAACATCAAATAATCATGCCTAATTAAATTGAGCTTTAGTAGGTTGTGAGCTGTGGTTATTTTTTGGTTGACCAATTTAAGATTCCTACACCATTTGGGACCCAGGAGACTGCTTAACACTAAACCTAAACATTGAAAGCATTTATAAAGATACTTGGTTTGTATTCAGATAAAGAGAATTAAGTCATTCGTTATCTTGTTTTTCCAGTAGACATTCAGATTTATATTAGAACAAAAAATGTGTTTACAAATAAAAGGAAGTAGATTCTGATTTAACATAATATAAATGTCTATAATGTTAGGTATTTAGAAATATATGTTTTACATGAACTACTATATGGATGACAAGCATGTTTTAAGTGAAAGTCTAATAAGAATATTAGCAAAATATTTAAATTACAGTAACTGATTTTGACATCTTCAGTAAATGCCAAGAAACATAGCTTTTCCAGCAGGTTCATGGAAATGTTCAGATAAAATATTCATGAATTCTCTACCAAAATAAAAGCTTTTTATATTCTTGTTTGACAGAGGATGACCTTTGCTTCAATAGTTCCCTTCTTTGCTGTAACTTAGTGTTTAGGTGCCCTGCTTAGATGAATAAAACATAGTATTTTGTTTTTGTGTTTTCTAGTATATGTGATAATTAATAGAAAGATAGACTTTGAAGTTTCAAAATGAAGAAAATGGGTTTAAAAAGAAAGGCATTAAGAAATCTTTGAAGATCAATTTCCCAGCAGGAAATTTGTCAAAGCAATTAAGAACCACCCTGACTTGGAGAAACACAGAAGAGCTCAATTGATGTGCTCTTTCAAATAACTAAAGCACTTTTAACTTTAGTGATCTGTGCTAGTCAACCACCTGATGGCTCATACAAAGATGGATCAATGATTCAGTTATGTACACACACATACACAAAAAAACTTTACAAAGACAGAATCAGTCAAATACACTACAGTTTCTAATATCATGACAACAAAATAAATAGGGAAAAATGAATTGGGTAATTTTTAATCAAATATACTATGGATTCAATCTAGGACAATTTTAGTATTTGTGCTTCTAGTTCTAATCTTTGTATTCCTTGAGAAGAAAGTTAGTTTTATTACTACTGAGGTGTATTCAGAAAATAGTAGCAATTAAGGTGAACAAGAAACCATCTATTCATATCCTGAAAGTGTTTTAAAACAACCATCTGTTCCACCACACCCTTTTAGAAAATAGGATATCATCTGGCACAAAGGAACGTGCCACATTAATTTTTGTGGTCATAGGACACCATTGATGCATTTTATCAGTAATATACTTACTGGCCTGACTTAGAGGTGGTAGTTTATTCTATAGTACTGAAAGATTAATTAAGACCTTAATATGTAGATGTAGGGAATAAACTGTGGAGTAATTAATATTTCTTATATGGACCTCTCTATGTAAAGTCATGTGAAGATTTAATTTTAATAGAGACATTTACATTACATGTTCCCAGACAAGGAATAATTGTGCCCCTGTTGTGAAAATTACATATATCGTCTGCCCAAACTCTTACATATACTGGACCCTTCAGAAACATTGAAAAAGGGCATTACCCATATTTGTTAAGAGCTACTTAAAAAATTAAAACAAGCAAAATGCCATATTTATATTATTGAAATTGTTCTTGAAAACACATGCCCTTAAAATTAAATTCTAGCATATCAGCTTGATTCTAGCCTAGTGTTTTCAATTAATTGAGTACCAATTGATGACATGAGATTTATATATGTTCACTGATCTGGATCAATCCCCAAAAAAGTATATTAGTCTGAGTAAATGTTTTAATTTCCTGGAGTTATCTTCTAGATCAGCATTCCCAAAGTAATTCAACAGAGTCCTATGACAGAAGTTTCAAAAAACTGGTTCCTTGATTGTTGGGGAGTACTCACTCCTTCATCCTGCTTGACTTCGCCAACTGTTGGATCAAAGCTACTTTGCCAGGGACTGACCCTCCTTGGACACTGGGTATTAGATGGAGAAGATATGAGAAGTCATGGGTATATAAGAGAGTCTTTACTGTAGCCCAAGTACCCAATGCTAACAAGGAGCTATCAGACAAAACAGTTCTTCAAAGCAGTCCCATAAAGCAGGCAGCCTCACAGTGGCTGATTAACAATACGTCTTTCCTACAAAGCAACCTCCAACATAGGCGCTATACAAACATAGTAGTCCGACTGAGCAGCTGTTCACTGGCTGCTCGGTAACATACTTTATACAAACTTAGACAAAAGAGGCTTCTTGCCCAAATAGTGACATCAGTCTTTGGGGTTATAGAAGGGCACAGCTGCACATTGTATATAGTGCAATCGCTGTGTCCTTGCTTTTGCACCACACATGGAACTTGGCCTTGAACATCTGGCATACTCTGGACAGGGTTCTCACACTGATCAATTAAGTTAAGGAAATGTGCATATGATTTGACCTTCTTCAGTACAAGTGGTCCCTGACTTACAAATGGCTCAACATGATTTTTTACTTTATGATGATGCAAAACTTCTATGCATTCAGTAGAAACTATACTTCAAATTTTGAACTTTGATCTTTTCCCAGATTAGCAATATGTGACTAAGGCTACATATACAAATACAAACAAATTAATATATACATACAGTAAAAAAAAACACATCTGCCCATCATCAATTGAAGTTGATCTCTTAAGGCAAACCAGAAGACCATGGTAAGAATTACAGTAAATCACACAATTCCAAAATTATTAAGGACAGTAGTATATACATTCAGGATGACACTCAAAATACTTAACATTTTTATGTCATGGGCATTAGCCAGATAGAACAGTGCTGACTGTAAGCCATTGATATGATCATGATAGAGTGTCAGCTACATCTCAGCATTTCAGCCTGAGCTCTTTCTATTTCCTTGTTTTTCTATCACTTCCCTTACACTGGCCTAATGTAATTTAAATATTTGGAAGTGATCTGTTGCCCGGCTAGCAGGGCTCAGTGGTTGAGCGCCAACCTAGGAACCAGAAGGTCATAGTTTGATTCCTGGTCAGGTAATCTGTCTCGGTTACAAACTAAATCCCCAGTAGGGGTTGTGTGGGAGGCAGCCAATCAATTATTCTCTCTCATCATTGGTTCTCTCTCTCCCGTTTTCTTCCACTCTGAAATCAATAAAAATATGTTTTTTTTAAAAAAGAAACTATATGTTGCTGAATTCCAATATTTAGGTTTTGCTGAAATTAACATTCTTTTACATATTTTTCATGTATACTGTATAATTAATTATGTTAATGGTAAGCAAAATGCTACTTTGGTTGCATACACTCACCTTGCAAATGTGTAAAATTATTGAGTTTTATTCTTACAGGTTTTTTTCCCTAGAAAGAGAATTTAGGAAAAAAGAATTATTCAGCACAACATCTTGCTTTAAATGAAGTATAAAAATGTGGCAAAGATTTGCATTATGCATTACGAATAATAATACTTAGATTAGTCTTAGTTTTAAAAACCTTTGTAATAAATATGAAGCAATACCATTTGGCTTGTTTACAAAGTAGTCACAAAAATCTGGGGGATAAAGTGTAACATATGCACCGAATGCCTCTGAAGCTGCTGTGAGAACATGAAGTAGAAATTATGAGCCTGCAGCCAGTACAAGAAAACACAAGCTCTTTC
>NW_006288435.1:957021-961875 GCF_000327345.1 Myotis davidii
GATTGGTAAACAACAATTGCTAACTAGAGAAAATGAGAGGAAAACATGGGGCCCAGCCAGGTGTTATTTTACGACAGTGACTTACTCTGCTGTTTGATCAATGAGGAGAGCAAAATCACCCATACCCTCAGGAAGCCATGAATGTGTCCAGGCAGCTGTGGGAGCACCTGGCTACTTGTCCTACGCAAAGACAACCTCCATCAAGGAAGAATCAAGATTCATTCCTCTCAGTTTAACCAGAAACAATGCCAGTGAATCTGCTGCTGCATTGCATTATTTCTTTGAAGAGAGAACAAAAGCAGTTTTCCAGGCCCATTTCTGGTGAATTGGCAGGAATACACTTGCATCCTCCTGAATCAGTGTGACAGGATCATTCAACATTCTCTTGAGTGGCCAGCCATATGAGGACTCTCTCCCTTTCTGTGCTTTCTGGAAACACACACACACAATATTGTGAATATAGCTTTCATTACCTAAAACTAAGAGAGAAAACAACCTAAAACACAGGGTTTTTTGTTGTTGTTGATTTTTTTAGTTTTATTGGTTTTTAGGGAGAGGAAGGGAGAGAGAGAAACATTGATCAGCTGCCTCCTGCACAGCTGCCACCAAGGATCCAATCTGCAACTGGGCAAGTGCCCTGAGTAGGAATTGAACCAGCAACCCTTTGGCGTACAGGACGATGATGCCTAACCATCTGAGCCACACCAGACAAGGCTAAGACACAGCCTTTAAAATATTTTAAAGCTAGATTATATAGAAAACATATACAATTTTAAGATCATATACTATAAAATCTACTGATCAAGAGGTGTTAAATTATGACTATGGAAAGCAAGGGCACAGCTTGTGGTATGGAGCAGATGTAGGGATGATGAAAATGGATTTAGAATTAATGAAAAGCAAAATTGTGAGTGTTCTCAATAATTAAATAACTCAGAATATTTTTGGTTTTGCTTTTATTTCTCAACCCAAATTATTTTTTTTAATTTTTAACTCTCACCAGAGGATATGTTTTTCCATTGATTTTCAGAGAGAGTGAAAGGGAGGGTGGAAGAGGTGAGAGAGCAAGAAAGAAACATCAATGTGAGAGACTGGCTGCCTCTTGCACTTGCCCCGACCAGAGGACGGGGAGCGAACCTGCAACCAAGGCATTTCCCCTTGACCGAGAATCGAACCCGCAGCCCTTCGGTCTGAGGGCCAATGCTCTAAACACTGGGATAACCAGCCAGGGCTCAATCCAAATACTTTTAAAATGAGACAATTAAATAATGGAAATATTGAAAATACAAGAAACTAACCCAAGATGGACTTTAATATTATATAGTTAAATTATAGATAGCATCATTCCCATTTTCATCAATACCATATGCTCAAATACTTATCACTTGGCAATAATCTTTCCTTATTTCATGATTTTTTATTATTATATCATTAAATATTATATAGGACTAGAGGCCCAATACATGAAATTCATGCAAGAGTAGGCCTTTCTTCCCCAGGCTGCCAGTACCGGCTTCCCCCTGGCACCTGGGACCCATGCTTCCCTCGTAGCCCCAGTTTTGTCCAGATGGACATCAGGAAGGACGTCTGGTCTAATTAGCATATTTTATTATTATAGATTATTTTCTTACATTACTCTCATAAAATGACGGTCATATACATGGAGTATATGAATCAATTGGACAGAGCTCATTTGGTACCATAAAGGATTTGCCAAACAAAATCACAAAGAGCAAGACAATTGTGTGGTGAACCTTGAAATAATATTTGAACAAGTTTTGAATAAAAGATACTCACATGAAAGTTTCCTAATGTATTTGTATGGCACTATACTAGATCCTATTGGGAGGTACAGATCCTGAAATGTGCCCCGGTCACTGGGGTACAATCTGTACGTGCTAGCCTTAGTCTGGAGTCTGCCCTTACCCCTTATGTAACTGTAAATCATTTCCAGTCTGATCCTATTTTCTTATTTTTAAAATGAGAATAACTGTACCTACAAAGTTACAGAGTATATTAGGTAATTTAATGCAAGTGGAAGGCTTGGGAAGTTGAAAAGTTAGGTACAATAATAGGGTGTCCCAAAATGATAAAGCCAGTGTTTATTAACATACAGTTTATTTTAACATAAAGTTTAAAAGAATCTACAGAAATGAATAATTTTTTTTGTCAATGCCTGTTTCAAACTGGTGACCATTCTGGTCCAGGAACTGCTGATAACATGAAGCAAGGGAATCGCAAACATCAAAAATCATTTTGTTTGGTATTTGTGCTCCCTCTATTCATCAACTGTTGCCAGTTTTGTACCATAAAGTTTATCTCTTATGTATCCCCATAAAAAAAAAAAAAAGTCTAGTGGATAAATTTTCAACCATTATTTCAAACCAGTTAAACCTGAAAAGGAGTGAAATTAAGTGAGTTATCAGCTGTTAAAGAGCATATACATTGTTTTGGGGGGATACCCTGTGTCCCAAGAAAATTCATACACACTGAATCATTATAAAAGCAGTGTTTGTACTTCAACTGTGTTTTCAAACTTCCAGTAGCATTTTAGGATGAATTTCCTTTGTTCAAAGCTTAGTGTGGCTGAAAAGAAAGAAACAGCAATTGAACTATACGCTGTTAAAGTGTGTACACATTGTTATATATTCTATTAAAAAAATAATAGGAAGAGCTTAAGACCAAGACAGTCAATTGCTAGATGTCATGAGGAATCGACAATGAATATTTTAGGAGTTCAACCATCAAAATAAATTTCATCTGAAGTGATCAAACAAGTCTTAAGCTAGTCCAGGCTCTATCTTAGGGAGGAAAAAAGTAATTGCTACTATTTATCTCATATTACAAGTGGAACCATTTAAATGTGAATCTCTCTTCTACAATCCCCAAGGTTACTCATAGGTTGTTTCACAGCCCCAAAATGTGCCTGAAATTTTCTTGTTTGTTTATGCTCCTTAGGGGCCCAGCAGTACAGAAAGGGTATCTTTTTTTCCTTCTTGAGGTGTCCAATAAGCAAATCCACAATACTTAAAAGGCTAATTTTTGTCAAGCTTCTTGATTTAAAATACTATTGAAGTTAGTGATCTTTCAGCTACAGTTCTCTGCAATTTCGTATCATTGTAGAAATTCAAGGATGACAAAATTATAGAGCAAGACTAAAATTTAGTGACACTTCCATATGCCACATGTATTGCTTTATGCATAGCTTATAAATAAATTCATATTTAGTTTTAATTTGTTAAAATTAACATTATGAATTACATATTGAAACAAACTTTAAAATATCACTTGAGTTATGCTAGTTTCTTTGAAATAAACTCAAATTCCTTTAAAAAACAAATACTATAATTATTTGTTAATTTAATTTAAAAATAACTATTGAACAATTATTAGATTTACTAGTAGCCTGGTGCATGAAATTTGTGCACATTAAAAGGGAATTAATTGCCCTAACTGGTTTGGCTCAGTGGATAGAGCATCGGCCTGTGGACTCAAGGGTCCTGGGTTCAATTCCGGTCAAGAGCATGTACCTTGGTTGTGGGCACATCCCAAGTGGGGAGTGTGCAGGAGGCAGCTGATCGATGTTTCTCTCTCATCAATGTTTCTAACTATTCTGTCACCAACAATGGCTTCTTTTGGCTTCAGAAGTACTTTGTTCCAACAGTTGGTCTTTAAACATATTCTCTCCTCCCTGCTGTCAGGGGCCAGGGTGCAGGTGAATACAATTGCTAGCTGGCAGGCCCCTGACAGAAAAGTGGCCATCTGTCAATTCTGTGAGGAAAGGGGCTCCCTCCTCCCTCCTGTCAGGGTCTGGGGTGCAGGAGAATGGGGTTCCTGACTGGCAGGCCACTGACAGCAAGCTATACAACAGTGGATTCTGTAAGGAATGGGGCTCCTTCCTTCCTACTGTCAGGGTCTGGTTTGAAGGTCAGCCATGCCACCTGTTGGGCCAGACCCAGAGTTCTACCACGCCATGGCCTCCACCTCAGCAACCCAGGACTGACTCCTGCTGGGCGCTCCTGGTGCTCTGAGGGTGGATTCTTCCCTCAGGCCACACGGGAAACAGCTGGGGAGGGTGCAGCCCTTGGCAAAGTGACCCAGGATTCAGTGGATCCACACTCTGAGGGTGGTTTCCTGCCTCAAACCCCGCCCTCACTGGAAACAGCTCCAGGAAACAGCTCAGGGGAGGGTGCAGCCGTTGCCAAGAAACCCAGGCAGGACTGACTTCCTTCTGCTTGGTCGAGCTTCTGGCTTGATGTTACACCCAAACAGCTCTGGGAAACAGCTGGGGAGGTCTCAGCCCTTGGCAAAGTGACCCAGGATTCAGTGGGTCCACGCTCTGAGGGCGGATTACTGCCTCAAAACCTGCCCTTGCCAGAAACAGCTGGGGAGGGCGCAGTCCTTGGCAAAGCAACCCAGGATTCAGTGGGTCTATGTTCCAAGGGCGGGTTCCTGCCTCAAACCCCACCCTCACTGGAAACAGCTCGGGGGAGGGCGCAGCCGTTGCCAAGACAACCCCTGCAGGACTGACTTCTTTCCATTTGGTCGCGATTCTGATGGTCGTGATGAACACTACCCATGGTTTTTATATAAGTAGATTTCTGTTTTGTTTTTTGTTACTAGGCAAACATGGTAAACCATTCTTAATAGTTTAATTCTATTCCAGAAATATATAAAACTAGAGGCCTGGTGCACAAAATTCGTGCAGTGGGGGGGGGTGTCCCTAGCCAAGCCTGCACCCTCTCCAATCTGGGACATCCCTCTCACAATCTGGGACTGCTGGCTGCTAACCACCCACCCTCCTGCCTGCCTGCCTGATTGCCCCTAACTGCTTCTGCCTGCCAGCCTAATCGA
>NW_006288435.1:962128-984818 GCF_000327345.1 Myotis davidii
TTTGTATATTATCTCTTTATTATATAAGATAAAGAGAGAGAGAGAGAGAGAGAGAGAGAGAGAGAGAGAGAGAAACCACACCCACAATTTATTCAGAGCAAAGAAAATCAAAACTTCCTATCATACTAGAAGAAATTCAGGCAGAAGGACTTGTATGCCTGCATATAAGCATAACCAATGGATGCAAGACACTGGGGTGGGGGGTGGGGCTGCATGTTCCAGGGGGTAGGGGAAGCCAGGGGAAGGTCAATGGGGAAAAATAGGAGACATATGTACTAATATTTATAATACTTTAAAAAGTAAAATAAAATTAAAAAAAATTCATCCCTAAGTTTAGAATCTGTACTCAAACTATACTTGCAATGAGGACAATATTCTGCTAATACAATTGATTTGCTGCCACATTTGTCTATTTGTCTAATATTTTTATCCTTTTTAAATTGTCGACACTGTTACAGATGTCCTCCATTTTCCCCCACCTTTAGTCCCCTCCACCCTGCTCCTATCCAACCCAGGCCTTTGCCACACTATTGTCTGTTTCCATGGGTTATGCATAAATGCATATATGTTAATCTCTTGCCGTCCCCACCACCACCCTCCCCTCTGTTCCATGCATCCATGCCTGTGGTCCAATTCTGTTCATCAGTGTAGTTTGTTCATTAGTTCATACATATAAGTAAGATCATGTGATATTTGTCTTTCTCTGACTGGCTTATTTTGCTTAGCATAATACTCTCCAGGTCCATCCATACTGGTACAAAGAATAAGAAAGAGTTCCTTGTTTTTTGGAGCCAATAGTAAGCCATTCTAAAAATGTACTATGACTTTCTTATTCATTTATCTACTGATGGGAACTTGGGCTGTTTCCAGATCTTAGCTATTATAAATAATGTTGCTATGAACATAGGGGTGCTTATATTCTTTCTGATTGGTGTTTCATGCTTCTTAGATTATATTCCCAGAAGTGAGATCACTGGGTCAAACGGCAATTCCATTTTTAGTTTTTTGAGGAAACTCCATACTGTTTTCACAGTGGCTGCATAAGTCTGCATTCCCACTAACAGTGCACAAGGGTTCCCTTTTTACACATCCTTGCCAGCACTTGTTTGTTAATTTACTGATGGTAGCCATTCTTGCAGGTGTGAGGTGATACCTCATTGTAGCTTTAATTTGTATCTCTCTGATAATTAGAAACATTGAACTTTTTTTTTCATATGTCTATGAGCCATCTCTACGTACTCTTTAAAGAAGTGACTATTCAGGTCCTTTGCCTATACTTTAATTGAATTGTTTATCTTCCTGGTGTTGAGTTTTATTTGATCATTACCTATTTTGAATATTAACTCCTCATCAGATATATCTTTGGCAAATATGCTTTCCAATACAGTGGAATCCCTTATATTTTGTTGATAATTTATTTTGCTGTACAGAAGCTTTTTTGTTTGATGTAGTTCCATTTACTTATTTTTGCTTCATTTCCCTTGCCCTAGGAGACATATCTGCAAAAATATTGCCACAAAAGATGTATCAATGTTCAACCACTGAACCACAACTGGCTAGGCCCAACACCATTTGTTGAAGACATTGTCTTCCCCTCATTGTATGTTCTTGACTCCTTTTTCAAATATTAATTGACCACCAAGGTGTAGATATATTACTGGACTCTCTTTTCTGTTCCATTGATCTATATGCCTGTTCTTACACCAGCACCATTCTGTTTTTTGTACTATGGCCTTGGAGTATTGTTTGATGTCCACTATTGTGATCCCTTCAACTTTATTCTTCTTTCTCAAGATTGCTGAGATATTCAGGTCTTTTTAGGTTCCATATACGTTTTTGGAATATTTGTTCTAGATCTGTGAAATATACCATTGGTATTTTTATAGGGATTGCATTGAATCTATAGATTGCTTTGGGTAGTATGGACATTTGAATGGTGTTAATTCTTCCAATCCGTGAATACTGTATATGGTTCCACTTGTTTGTAACGTCCTCTATTTCTTTTTTCAATGTCCTGTAGTTTTCCCAGTACAGGTATGTTACCTCCGAGGTTAAGTTTATTCCATTTTTTGTTGTTCGTGTTGCAATCTTAGAAGATGATCACTATTATTTCATTCTTCTTGAGGTTTTTAAGACTTATTTTGTGTCCTTACATGTGGTCTATCTTTGAGAATGTTCCATATGCACTTGAGAAGAATTTATATTCTTCAGTTTGGGGATAAAATGTTTTGCGAATATCTAGTAAATCCATCTGATCTAGTGTGTCATTTAAGGTTACTGTTTCTTTGTTGATGTTTTTGTCTAGAAGATCTATCCAGTGATGTCATTGTGGTATTAGAGTCTCCTACTATGACTGTATTGCTGTCAATCTCTTCCTTAAAGTCCACCAAAAGATTTTAAAATATATTTAGGTGCTTCTATATTGGGTACTTATATGTTTACAATGGCTATATTTTCTTGTTGGATCAATTTCTTTCGTATAATGTAGTGACCTTCTTTGTCCCTTGTTATGGCCCTTTTTGTGAAGTCTATATTGTCAGATATAAGTCTTGCTATCCCAGATTTTTTCCCCATTTCCATTTGCATGAAATATTTTTTTTATCCCTTACCTTCAACCAGTGTGAGTCTTTTGTCTGAGTTGGGTCTCTTATAAACAGCATATATATGGGTCATAATTTTTTATCCATTCAGCTACCCTGTGTTTTTTTACTAGAGCATTTGATTCATTTAAATTTCAGGTTATTATTGAAGGTACTTGTTGCCATTTTTATTTACGCGAGATCCCCGTACCTCTGCGCTTCTCTCCTGCAGCTTCTGCGGGTCTCAGTGTGCCTTTCCTTCCTTCTAGTTGTAGAGTTTACAGTCAGCCAGGCTTCCTGTGGTTCTGGATGAAGTCCGTATTGTTTCTCTGAGGTATTAATCAATTGTTGTGTGCGGCATTAATTTCCCTGTGTTTATCTCTGCCGCCATCTTAGTTTCTCCATGGGTCATAATTTTTTATCCATTCAGCTACCCTGTGTTTTTTTACTAGAGCATTTGATTCATTTACATTTCAGGTTATTATTGAAGGTACTTGTTGCCATTTTTATTTCTTATGCCTATATTCCCCTCTCTCTTTCTTCTTCTTACAACAGTCCCTTTAATACTTCTTCCAATGCTACTTTAGGGGTAATGTACTCCATTTGCCTTTTTTTTGTCTGGGAAGTTTTTTATTTAACCTTCAATTTTTAATGATAGCCTTACTGGTTAGAGAAGTTTTGGTCTCAGATCCTTGCTTTTTGTTACTTCAAATACTTCTGAACTGTAGTGTTTCTGTTGAGAAAGAAATCAACTGGCAGCCTTATGGAACTTCTTTGTAGGCAGATGAATATCTCACTCTTGCTGCCTTTAAGATTCTCTCTTTGTCATTAACCTTTGTGATTTTAATTATGATGTGTCATGGTGTGTCTCTTTGAGTTCATCTTGATTAGGACTCTCTGAGTGACTGAACTTGTATGACTTATTTCTTCACCAGGTTAGGAACATTTTTGTCATTATTTCTTCAAACAGGTTCTCTATGCCTTCCTCCCCACCCCACCCCCACCCCATTACCCATATGACATGCATGTTGTTACATTTATGTTGTCCCAAAGTTCCCTTTTACTATCCTCTTGTTTGTTAATACATTTTTCTTTTTGCTGCTCTTTTTGAGTGATTTTTCTACTTTGTCTTCTAATTCACTGATTGAATCCTCCACTTCATTTACCCAACTGTTTATTCCCTCCAGTGTTTTCTTTATTTTAGATATGTTATTCTTCATTTCCATCTGGTTGTTTTTCATATGTTCTGTGTTCTTTCTCATGCTGTTGAGCATTCTTAAAACCATTACTTCAAACTCTCTGATAAATTGCTTGCCTCTGTTTCACTTAGTTCTTTTTCTGGAGATTCCGCCTGTTTTGTTTTGTTTTATTCTTTTTCATTTGGGGCCTGGTTTTTTTGTTTCCTTGTTTTTCCTGTTCCTTTGTGTTTGTTTCCACATATTAGAGAGAAGTACTATGACTCCTAGTCTTGGTGGGGTTGCCTACTGTAGTGGGGATCTTGTGGGAACCAGTGATAGTCTCCTTGATCTCCTGAACTAGATACTCAAGGAGTGTCCCTGGTGTGGGTTATGTGGACCCTCCTATTGTAATTGGATCTTGATTGCTTTGTCCCCTTTATCGGTGGGTTCAGCCCTCCAACTGGCTGACTATGAGGCTAAACCTTAACCATGACATGCAAACTGTTGTACAAATACTGACAGAATAAAACAAGACCAAACTGAAAACAACACACACACACACACACACACACAACCAACAAAAAAATAAAAAAATGAAAAGGAGACAAAAAAAGAATAATAAAATATAAGAGACAAAAAAATGGAGAAGAAAAAAATGAGTCTCTGAAAGGAAAGAAGAGAAAAAAAATAAATATAATAATTTTTAAAAATGATAACATAGAATAGGAAAAGAAAAAATAAAATGAAAGAATAAAAAAATGAAAAGGAAAAGAATATAATAAGAAAGGAAAAGATAAATAAGATATATGAAAGAAGAAGAAGAAAAAAGAAGAAAGAAATAGAAAAGTGAAAGAGATTTTTTAAAAAGAGGAGATCACCTGAGCAGATTTTGGTGTCTACTGCAATCACCCTTTGAATATGCTGCTTGTAGAGCTTGCTGGATCCTGCTCCAATGTCTGAAGGTGGTCACTTGGTGTTCTTGTTCCTGAGCCTCCTAGGAAGT
Source organism: Myotis davidii (assembly GCF_000327345.1). NCBI lineage: Eukaryota > Metazoa > Chordata > Mammalia > Chiroptera > Vespertilionidae > Myotis > Myotis davidii. The sequence goes on from NW_006288435.1 coordinate 966,889, forward strand.
TCTCTAGTGCAAGCCAATGTCACTCACTGTACCTGCCTAGCCCTGGGCAGCCTGTATGAAGCTCTCCACTTGGCAAAGCCTCGAGTACTCTGGTGGGCCCAGTTGCTGGGTCTACCTCTGCTCTGGCACCATGAATGTTCCTACTCTGAGCTACTCTTCCTTCCCCCACAGAACTGTGCTCAGGTATCTGGGACCTGGTCAGGGTTGAACAGACTATTAGGCGTGGTGTTTGTAACCTGTAGGAGGGGTAGTGGGCTCTTCCTCCTCTTCTTAGGGCTGCACTGGCTGAACTCGCTGGGGAGCATGCATCTGCTTCTCCATAATGCAGCTGCAGAGCCCAGCACACATCTGTTTCCTGGACAGGAGCCCGCCCAGGAGACACAGTCGCAATAACTCAGATCTACCTGGCTCCCTGGCACCCCCATGCCTACCAAACCAAGTAGGCGGTAATTAAAAAAAAAAATCAGCCCACTTGGCACTCCAGTCTCTGTGCTGCCGGCCCCTCTAGGCAGGACCTCTCTCTGCTAGGCCAAATGTCTGTCTCCCCCATGCCATCAAACTGGGCAGTGAGGATGCAAATTTCCAGCCCAGCACTGTTCCCCTTTGCCTTGGAACATGGCAGTATGGGGCAGACCCAGCAATTTAGCAGTGTGTTTGTGGGGGGGGGGGGGGGGAAGGAGGGTGCGGAGGGGTACCACCCATGTGCTGAAATTGGGCAAGAACAAGCGGCTTTACCAAGCCAGGCAGTCTGTCTCCAGCCATGAACTTCCCAGGCTGATGTTGTAAGGAAGAAATCACTCCTTGCCTTGGATGATGTGGTCTGAGTCTCCCAGGTGAATCAAATCCCCACTGATTCCCACCACCCGACTATGGGACTCCCCTTCTCTTCTCTGTTTCTTCTGGATTGGGGATCCCTCAATGGAGCTGAGACGCCACCCTCCCAGGGGGAGGGCGATCCGCTGCTGCAATATTCCTTCTCTTCCCAGCTAGGTACATACCCATGGGAGCTCACACTCCCCATGTCTCCTCCTGTCTTTCCTCCGTGTTTCCTGTTCTCAGTATTTCAGATCAGATACAGTTCTACCGATCTTTCAAGCCAATTGCTCTACTGTCTAGTCCGCAGTTGGAAGCAAAAGGACGGAGTTTCCAGCTACTTGGCAACCATTTTGGAATCTGTTTAGCCAAGATTAACACTTATAAACAAAGTAGTGCAGCTAGTGCTTAGACGTGTCAGGCACATTTCAGTTCTCTTCCCAACACAGGTTCTCTGTATACTTGAGCTTCCTTTTCTTCAGTAAAACTTTTTATATTGAAAGTCTTGGGAATCTCATGAAGTTTTCTCCTTGATCATATTGACAATAGTCTTGCAGATAATACCAAGCAAACCTTTGAGGTCGAAGTAGTTCACAACCAGAATAAACTCGAAAAGTGTTCCTTTGGGTCAACTTTCAGGAATTTCTAGTCCCAAACTGGGACGGTTTGCTTTTCTCTGTTCTCATCATCCCCAGGAGAAGGTCATCTTTGTGGCGGGTGCACCGTAAACGGCCTTTTTAAATGTTGCTGAATTAACCTTCGGTTGAGGAGCTGGATCATCATGTTCTTAACCATCCATTCCCAAACCTCACAACATGCTTTTGATAGTTACACAATTTGTTTACATGATTTGGGACTATTTGCTATTTACAAAAAAAAAAAAAATTTAAATCATAGCATGCATGTTATTTTGCAATTTGTTTTGCCACTTTAAATGTTTTGCTTATTTCCCCATGTCTGTATGGCTACATCGTTTTTTTAAAAGCTTCATTGAGATCTATTGTATGGATTTCTTTTAAGTATCCAAACTTTCTTTAATGAAATAATAAAATTTGTATATAAAACTTTACTCATTCATTATATTATTTCAAAGATTTATGTTTTTGCAAGCTTTATGGCTTTGCTGCTTCTTTTTTTCACAATATTATTTAAGATGATATTAGACATTTATTTATACATGATTTTCCTGGTTATTGTAATAGAATTTTTTCTTTCTTTTTTTTTGATAGTATTTAAGTTGCCTTATTTTTCTATTCCTGGAACAAGATGCAAACTATTTGATGAATCGACTGAGGCCCAGCATGAGAAACTGTGTACAAATAAAACTAGCATATTATATTTAAAATCTATTTATATAATTTTCATATGTAATTTACATAATTGAACAGTTCAAATAATAGTACTTTTTGCCTACATGAATAACCAGAAACCAATGATCTTGATTTTAATATAATGGGATGCTATGAATATATAAATAAGGAAATTATTTGAAGTAAAGATGAGAAGGCACAAATTCTTTTTAAAAAATATGTTTTTATTGACTTTAGAGAGAGGAAGAGAGAGATAAAACATTGATCTGCTGCCTTCTGCACACTCCTGAGCCTGAAACATGGACATGTGCTCTGACCAGAAATTGAACCAATGACCTCTTGGTTCAGGGGTCAACACTCAACCACTGAGCCACACCAGCCAGACAAGAGACAAATTCTTGATCTTTTTCCAGGGCCAAGCAAACTTTCTGCAATTTTAGTGATTAGTATTTTAAATTCCTAGAAAATACTGGTACAACATATTTTTTTATTGTAACTTGACAGGTATTAATAAGGTCAGCAGATTCTCAGACTGATCTAATTTGAGAATTAGATATATAATTTCCCTCATTATATTTCAAAGAAACTGCATTTTATAGCATCTGTCATATAAACAGTTTCTCAAATGCCTCTGGAATGATAAAATCGCCGGTAGAGGTGTATGGTATAAATTACTGAAAACGGCAGCCTAAAGACAAGCTTAACAGTGAGCACATTAAATGAGCCAGTCATAAGACTAATAATAAAATAGAAGTAAAAAAGGCACAGATTATCCTAAAAAGGAACTTTAAAGATAATGCTCCAGGTCTTACTCTGTATACTAGTAATTAAGTGCTGACAGTGCTGTATCATTTTGACTCATCATTAATAAAGTGATTTTTCACTGTGGCCTGCACAAGTAGTGAGCAAATATTTCCACACATTTTTCGCCAATGTCTTGTCAAGCTTCCTGCTTGCATTGTATGGCATGGAAGAAATAGAGTGAGCAAGCTTTGTGTTACCCGATGTTAATATTTCCTTGGGAGAGATGCTTGAAATTCACAGCTAAAGGCTTCTTTAAAAAAATGTAATAACATTAACTCTAAGGAAAGACTGAAAAAAATTAATCCTATATCACCTATAACTTAAGGTGATATAATCAAAAAGAGGATAATCTCTTTTTTTCTAATAAGAAAGGCAGAAATTTTTTTAAAATGACAGGTTATAGATTAAATAAGAAAAATATATTTCTTAAGAGCAGGGTATTTAAATATTTTTTTAAAAAATAAACAGAATGAATACTTTTTTAAATTAATAAATATAGTCCAGCTGGTGTTGCTCAGTGGTTGAGCATTGACCTATGAACCATAGGTCATGGTTCCATTCCCATCAGGGCACATGCCTGGTTTCGGGCTTGATCCCCAGCAGGGAGTGTGCAGGAGGCAGCTGATGGATGTTGACGTTTCTCTTTCATAGATGTTTCTCTCTCTCTCTCCCTCTTCCTTCCTCTCTTCCTCTAAAAATCAATAAAAACATATTTTTTAAAAAGTAATAAATATATCAAATGAGTTATGTAATTAAATCGATGTTTTTATACCTGCTTTAGAAACTTACTTTTTAAAACTTCCCCACTTCCCCTACTAAACTGTAAATGTATCCAAAATGTTTCCTATTGCTACTATAACAAATTACCACAAACTTGTCTCAAAAACAACATGTTGCCCTGGCCTGTGTGGCTCAGTTGGTTGGAGTGTTGTTCTGTACACCAAGATGTTGCGGGTTCAATTCCAGTCAGGGCACATGCCCAGGTTTCAGGTTCAATCCCCGGTCAGGGTGTGTACAGGAGGCAGCTGATCAATGTTTCTCTCTCACATCAATGTCTCTTTCTTTTTCTCTCTGTAAAAATAAAAAATTTTTTAAAAAGAACATGTTTATTATCTTACAGTCTGGATGTCAGAAGACCAAAATCGGTCTTACAAGGTAACAGGAGTGCTTGTTCCTTCCAGAGGGTCTAGGGAAAATCTATTCCTCCCCTTTTTAGCTTCTGCACCCTTTGGCGCATAGCCTTCCCTTCAGTAGACAAGTTTCCTATTGTACTTACATTGGGCAGTCCAGGTCAATCTCTCCATCTCAAAATCCTTAATTTAAAAACAGCTAAAACCCTTTACCATAGAAGAATGTTCACAGATTCTGGAGATTATAATGTGTACATATTTGGGGGCCATTAGTCACAGTATCACAGCTGTCATATGATTTAACATACCACAGTCTTATTCTCAGGTATGAAAGAAATAAAGTGCTAAATCTGTATATAAGCATCACATATATATTTTAAATTCATAACCAGGTTTCAACCACACGGGAAGTAGATAACAACATATATCATCATTATCTCTGGTTATAGGGGAGAAAAATGAAAGGAAAAGCACATGTGGCAGATATTTTGAGATATACTACACAAAGCACAATACATTTAATGAACATGACCAACAAACAAGACATAGAGCACAAATACTTTGAAGTATGCTCAGGTTTCAAAATGTTAATTCACATAAATATCACATTTACAAAATTTCACAGTGAAATCATGTTATTGATTATGGCATGTCTCTTAACATCTATAGAATAAAACATTACTACATGTTTTTGCTTTGTAGTTATGCCCATTGGTTCATTATCACAGAAAAAGAGGAAAATCAGTCTTAAATGTAAGTTCTGATTTGTGCTTCCTGGTAAATATTACTTATGTACTAGAGGCCCAGGTGCACGGAATTTGTGCACTGGAGGAGGGGGGTCCTTCTATCTGGCCTGCCCCCTCTTGCAGTCCAGGACTACTCTGGGATGTCCACCTGCTGGCTTCGACCCGATATAGCCAGAAGCAGGCCTCACTGCTCCTTAGCACTGCTGTGGAGGCAAGAGAGGTTTCCACCACCGCTCCACTCACCAGCTCTGAGCCTGGCCTCTGGCTGAGCAGCTCACTGACTACTAGGGGGCAGCTCCTGCATTGAGCGTCTGCCCCCTGGTGGTCAGTGTGCATCATAGCGAGCAGTTGTTCCGCTGGTCGTTCTGCCGTTTGGTCAATTTGCATATTAAGGTTTTATTATATAGGATTAGATTAGTGTTTTTTATGTACATTTCATCATGTTGTTGATTGTATTTACCCTAAAACTACACACACACACACACACACACACACACACACAGAGCTTTCTGGACATAGGCACAGGGTAAAAAGGAAGGGAAAAGGGTAAAGAAAAGAGGTAAAAGCACTGAAAGGAAATGAAGAATGAAGAGAGGAAGGAAGAAAGAGGGAGAGAAAGAAGGGAGAAAAGGAAGGAAAAAGAGAGATAAGAAAGAGGATGATAGATGAGCAAAGCGGAAGAGTTCATTTCATTTGTGCTGAAGGTCAGAATTAGGAACTAGGGAGAAGTTGCAGGAAGAAAACAAATTTCATGTGAGGACTTTTTTTAACAATTAGAGATTTTCAAAAAGGAATGGATTGCCTTGTGAAGTAGACTCTACTGCAACTGCTGAAGCAAGAAGTGGCTAATCAGTTCTCAGGGCTGTGGTGAGGGATGTTCTGCATTGCTGAAAAATACATGAAATGGCTTATAAGGTTTACGTTAATACTAACATTCTATTATTTAACATTCACCATTAAGGTTCTCATTGTCACAGAAACGTGTGCACAAGACTGTCCTCTCCTTCTCTCTTCTTTTAATTTCTCTCTTTTTACCCAACACACATGTAGTCACACACATACACATATCTCAATATATAAACTATGCCCATATTCTCAGTAAATGATTATTAACAATATTTGATAGATCTTTAGGAAAATACATAAACTCATGACCCATATGATAAATCTTGATTACATCCTCAAAATAAGACATATTTTTTATAAAGGCCCATGTGATTCGTGTCATTGTTTGATATTAAAAATATCAAAAAACAGATTCAAAAGCAAAGAAGATATTTGTGACTCTGCCTCCTTCTTCACTTCTAGTTTTGAACACAGATTTTAATTTTGTACAGATTACAACACTAAGATTGATTTTAAGAGGAAATGCAGCAAAAATGTTAATTTTCCACTTTTTTCTTGACATTTTGAGTTAATATCAAAACTCACTTTCAGATCTCATCACTAAACTATTGCTGACTCCTCTAAGCTTTAGCTTCCTCATCTTTAAAACAGGGATAACCTCAGATTAATTAGGAGCAAAATAATTAGAATAATTTAATATTTCTTTGGGTATCTTCACATAAGCATAAGAAAATAATGATTGTCTAGATGTGAAAAAGATCTCTTTTGTTAACTAATTCTGTTACATGCTTTTCTTTTCACATTTTTAATAGACCTTTTGGTAAACTATTTGAGATTCAGAAAATGTAGTAATTAGAACGGTTTGCTTTAAAGCCCTTTTAAAGAATGTAGCAATCATTTCTCTTGAAGGTCAAAGCTAAGATTTTGAAGGCCTATGAAGGGATGTGTATCAGAAATATAAGCCTACTGAGAACTACAGTGAGTACATAAGTTTACTCAGGAAACATTGCTGGAGTCTTCACGTCTTTCACTGAGCCTCTGATCTGACAAACTCCAAAAGATATTATTTCCCTGCCTATTTCTTTCCTTCACTGACTTTTTAGAATCATAAGTAAAAATCAATAGTTGTCCTTCTGTGCTCTAAAATTCGTTTTTTCTTATGCTGAGGAATTATGTATTTTCTGCTTTATATTCATTGGTACTACAGTGTTGTCCCAAAATGCCAAATTCAGATGCTCCATAAACGTGGGTTATGCAGAAAACAAATGTATTAAATATAATCAAGACAAACACTTGAGGTTTTCTATATTGAAGCTTTGTTTTAAAATGAAATTCTGTATGGTGTTGGCTTTCTTTGCAAATAGAAAAGGGAGCCTTTGGGGTATATATTGACTTATAAATTGTTTCCAACAGCCTCTGCTTTAACTCAATAACTATTTAAAATGTGTGCCTAGTGTGTATTGATATAGCTCTTTTCAAAAGCAATACATTTATTACATAGTATGGCGCAGAAAATCCAAATTAATTGAAGCAATTTTCTCTATAAAATATTTAACAAAATCAAAAATGTGTCCATAAAATCTGAGAACACCAACAGGAAAATATTGAAATTTCAACATCCAATATTAAAGGAAAGGCTTAATAAAGTATCCACATAATTTAATAATTTAACTATTAAAGTAATAACTATGGAGTCCAGATCAAAATGTGGACTGAGGTTTACAATATGGTTAAAAATAGAATTATAGCCCTAGCTGGTTTGACTCAGTGGATAGAGCATTGGCCTGTGGACTGAAGGGTCTCAGGTTCGATTCCAGTCAAGGGCACATGCCTGGGTTGCAGGCTTGATCCCCATTAGGGGATGTGCAGGAGGCAGCTAATCAATGATTCTCTCTCATCATTGATGTTTCTATCTCTCTTTCACTCTCCCTTACTCTCTAAAATCAATAAAGATATATTTTTAAAAATAGAATTATATAAATGATATATATTTTAAAGATATGTAAAATATGGAAATTTACCTATGAAATAAATGTGCAAAAGTGAAGATTTTTCTTTGGCTTTATGTGATTCTTGGACCCTACAGTCCATGTATAATTTACATAGCTAGGGAATAGATTCTCTTTATTTCTATTTTATAGACATATAGGAGAGGACACATAAAATTTAATTGACCATTGAAGAATTTTAAATGGAAAAGATAGTACCTATATTTGAATTAAAAGTTATTCTAATATACTGCTGCTATAATTGAATTTCTTATATTTTTTTTATATTTTATTGATTTTTTACAGAGAGGAAGTGAGAGATATAGAAAGTTAGAAACATCGATGAGAGAGAAGCATCGATCAGCTGCCTCCTGCACATCTCCTACTGGGGATGTGCCCGCAACCCAGGTACATGCCCTTGACCGGAATCGAACCTGGGACCCTTTAGTCCGCAAGCCGACGCTCTATCCACTGAGCCAAACCGGTTTTGGCTTCTTATATGTTTTTAAAAGATTATATTATTTGACCTTGAGTGCTAAATAATTATGAAGCAAAGTGTGATACACTGGTAATGTCGCTTCATGGCATTATCCATTAAACTGAAAATTAACTATAAGATGTATACATATGGAAAAGACATTTTCAAAAATTGTAATAAATTTACATACTTAAATCAATTTATAATTTGTATAATTCACTTGAGAGTTAATTTTTCCATAAAGTGCTATTTAATACAGTATTACATTGTAAGTCAAAGAACATTAGTGTAGTTTCCAACATGGATAAATTTATTAATGGTAGCTTATTTGTAGTGAATATGATTCAGTTAAAGAGTGAATTATCTGAGCACTTTTTCTTATTTACATTATCCATATCTGTTTTAGCCTCTATCACAAACTTTTCTGTTTCTTAGCAATTTCTATAACTATTATTCATGTTTAAGAATATGATTTAGTCCAATAATGATGCTTTCATCCAACATCTGGGAAGGGTTTTAAATGTAGTTTCTAAAGTACTCATTTCCTTAGAAGAACCAAACTTGTCATTCTCACAAGTTTAAAAAAAAATTATCCTTAAGATAGAAAAGCAACATTCAGACATAAAACACCACACTTAATACTTGAGTTTTTCTTAGAAATTTAAAGTATATTCACCATGATCACAGAGAATCAATTTTTTTTCAAATCCTATTCTCACCAGTGACTGGTATATTTGAATGGATTTCTGAACATGAATTAGAAAGATATCATGTGTTCATGAATGTATTTCTAATTTGAGTTTACTACTGTAGAGTTTTTATATACTTTATTGAACTGACATCTGTATTTCCTTTCTCACTAAGAAAAAAGAAAAACCCTAGTTATCAATGACACCAACATAATTATTCATTTGCTTTATCCCTTAATATATAGACACAGGTTCTGAATTACAACTCCAATACCACCATCAATAATATCCTTACTAAAAATAACTTAATAATTTTTGCAGTTTTTAAAATATATAAAACATATCCCTTTGAGATGTATGTTAAGTTACTGTGTTTTAAAGTCACTTTAAGTAGTTCCTCTTGGAGTCTATGCATCCAATTCAATATGCAGCTTTCTTTCTTTATTTTTCTTCTAATTTTTCAAAATTGCTTTTTTTATTGTTGACAGTATTGCAGACATCTCCCCATTTTCCTGCCTTGCCCCCCTCCAACCTGCCCTAGCCCCAAGCCTGCACCACATGATTGTCTGTGTCCATGGGCTATGTATATATGCATATATGTTCTTTGGATAATCTTTCCCGTCCCCCTGCACCCTACGCCCCTCTGCCATTTGTCAGTCCATTTCATGTATTCATGCCTCTGGACTTATTTTGTTCATCAGTTTATTTTATTCATTAGATAACACATGTAAGTGAGATCATGTGATACCTGTCTTTCTCTGGCTTATTTCGCTTAGCATAATATTTTCCAAGTCCATCAATATTGTCACAAATGGTAAGAGTTCCTTTTTTTATACAGCCACATAGTATTCTATTGTGTAAATGTACCACAGCATTTTTATCCACTCATCAACTGATGGGTGCTTGGGCTGTTTCCAGATTTTAGCTACTGTAAATTGCGCTGCTGTGAACATAGGGGTGCATACATTCTTTCTGGTTGGTGTTTCAGGATTCTTAGGATATATTCCCAGACCTGAGATCACTGGGTCAAATGGCACTTCCATTTTTAATTTTTACTCTTTTCCACAGTTGCTGTACCAGTCTGTATTCCCACTAGCAGTATACTAGGGTTCCCTTTTTAAAATGTTAATTTGTTTTCTAACACTTAAAAACATTTACAGGATTCCAAAATAAATCTTTAAAGGGAAGCTGTAGTCAGAGACATTTAACTTTTAACCCTGTCGTGTCCATCCTATTTTCTTCTCATCCTATAGGGGTAACCGTTGTTATTGTTTTCTATTCCTAGATTTCTCCTTATATTGTATTTTATGTATTTTTCTCCACTTTAGTTTTATCACTTAAAAATGAATCCTGAAATAATGCCATTGTAGTATTTATAGATAGTCACAATTCCTTTTTACAACATCATAACTCTCTGATGGATGTAGCATGGTTTTTCAAATAGTCTGGTATTGATGGATATTTAAATTGTTTCCAATTATTACAAGCAATTGTCAGTGAGTAGGCTTATAAATATATCACTTTTTTGTGCAATGTATCTTTAAGATGAATTCCAAAAAGCCAAAGTATAAATGAACATAGAATTGTCTTCAAATTGTTGAATTTCCCTTTATAAGAGTTGTACCATTTTGCATTTTTCCCAACTATGCATTAAAGTCCATTTCCACCACAGCCTTTTCAACGGAGAAGCTGGCATCAGATTTTTGGATTTTTTTGCCAACTTGGTAGATAAGGAATAGTATCTCAGTATATTTAATTTATATTATTCTTTTTATGAATGAGTTTTAACATCTATGTAAGAAACTTTTAAAATGTAGAAAACTTAAAATGAAAAATATTTTGTTATAAAAAATTTTTAAATATATATAATTTAGGTAAATTTTGGGAGATTAATACAAGATTACTTTAGGATGAAGTTAGATTGTTAAAACAGTGATATATATGGAGAGAAAAAGACATGATTCTGAAAATAAACTTCAGAAGTCAAGGATTTCAATTTTATTCAAATGCAACAGAAACCATGCAAATAATTCTTACATTGATAAGCAATAATTTACTGTAGTTAAGAAGTTTGTGATATTAATTTTTATAAAATACTAACACTTTATAAAGTCCTAAATAGTTTTATATAGAGAGAGAAACATCCATTTGTTGTTTTATTTATTTATGCATTCATTGGGTGATTCTTGTATTTGCCCTGACCAGGGATGGAATCTGCAACCTTGGCTTAGCAAGACGATGCTCTAGGCCAGTGGTCGGCAAACTGCAGCTGGCGAGCCACATGCGGCTCTTTGGCCCCTGGAGAGTGGCTCTTCCACAAAATACCACATGCGGGTGCACACGTACAGTGCAATTGAAACTTCGTGGTCCATGCTCAGAAGTCGGTTTTCGGCCTGGTGCTTAGCCAACTGAGCTATCTGGCCAGGGTCTAAGAAGTTTGTGATGTAAACATTTATAAAATACTAAGGCTTTATAAAGTCCTAAGTCTTGAAAGAAAAGCATATGAATGATCTTGTCATTGCAGAGGATTTTTCTATAGAAGATTGAGATTTAATAAAACATAGGAGCCAAGTGTATCACACCTCATGTGGAGCCAAAATCAGTTTAAAGAAAAATGTCCTCTTCTAACAAAACCAAAGACGATGAGTTCTGGTCCTTATCTTGGACTACTTGAAATTTTCCTATGTTCCCTGATAGTATTTCTAAATACATTTTAACTAGAGGCCTGATGCACAAAATTCATGCAAGAGTAGGCCTTCCTTCCCCTGGCTGCCAGCACCGGCTTCCTTCTGGCACCCGGGACCCGGGCTTCCCTTGTAGCCCCAGCTTCGTCCAGAAGGTCATCCAGTCTCATTAGCATATTACGCTTTTATTATTATAGATACTTTATTTAGATTGAATAGAGAAGATCGTAAGGCTACTTTGTTAATCTGACACCTATACTTGATGTCCTGCTCATCAAGAATTATGCATTTTGGGAAGAAAAATATTACAGAAAGGATTATGGAATATGATTCCTGCCAATTAATTCTTAGTTATTTTCTTTCATTTCAGCGCCTTCCCTGATAGGTATGGTAAGGAAGGACTGGGCATCCCAAAATAGCATTGCCCTATCATGGCAAGCACCTGCTTTTCCCAATGGAGCCATACTGGACTACGAGATCAAGTACTATGAGAAAGTAGGTCTTATTTGGAGCTTCCTAAAAAGTTACATATACATATATGTGCATATATGTATATACTGAGCATGTTATTATACTATATTATCTCACTTTAAAAACTGTTCTTCTTTGGCCTAACCACATACCTACTATGCTTTTGAATACTCTCTAATTTACAATTGTGCATATAATTTCTTAATTAACTTATCTTGTTTTATGTCAGATTAAAGTAGAAGATAACAAGGTCTTTATCTTATTCTAGGAAGTTTTACCATATAGTAAGAAGTAGTAATTCCTGCAACTTAACAGTTCTGTTGACATAACATTGTTTCTAAATTCACTTGGGAAGAAATAGTAAAATGGAATTATTATAACCTAAAAAGAGTTTGTATAGGTCATATTACTTGCCAATGAATTTAAAGTTACAGCCTTAGCTCGTTTGGCACAGTGGATAGAGCATTGGCCTGTGGATTGAAGGGTTCTGGGTTCGATTCTGGTCAAGGGCACATACCTGGGTTGCAGGCTCCCCCTTTGCCTGGTCAGGGTGTGTGCAGGAGGCAACCAATCGATGTGTTTCTCTCTTATCAATATTTCCCTGTCTTTCCTTCTCTCTTTCACTCTCTCTAAAAATAAAAAAGCAATGAGAAAATATCCTCAAGTGAGATCCAAAAAAAAAAAGTTTCAGTACACTATAATTTTAGAAGGACTATTTAAGGGATATATGGTAATAGCAGACTTTTAAATTTTTTCTTTACATTCCCAGGTCAGCTGTTTTATTATATAAAAATCTAGCAAAATAAAACTGGTTAATAAATCTACTGGCAACCTTAATTTTCATATTATCATTTAAAATAGTTCTCAATTACTATATTTTCATGAATTATATACTTACCTTTATTGTTTTCACACTCTTTATGCTCCCCTCCCCAATTCCTCACCATTATGCTAGTGTTGCTATAAATATTACAGCAGACCACATGGTCAACTTTGATAGACTCATTGTGCTACTATGGAATATTGACACAGAGAACATTGATACAGGGAATATTGATACAGGGAACATTAAATTTAAAAAATAAATGTACTAATTGTATATCATATTCAATGGTATACTACAATAAGCATGAACTTGTCACATTTCTCTAACTTACTAGAAGCAAAGAAACATCATTAACAAATTTAGGTCTCCTCTGAAGAAATATGAGGCAAGCAGAGAAACAAAAATATGTTTCTATTCTATTGCTTCTGAGCAAATGTAAGTTTGAGAAAAGGAGAGGTAACTCAGTAGCATGGCTGTATTTATTTTGACACTCCAGTAATACCAGCATTAGGTATGAAAACTGTCACTATCATGAATTCACATGGATAATTCATAGTTTAAAAAAAGAAATTTACTGAGTTTAAATTGCGTTATAGATTCTGCACATTAGCCATGCCAATATGTGTTTAGATATCTTGTTGGACTATCCTTTTAAATGTTACAACCTGTAGCATGCTGTCAAAAGAATATACATATACTAGAGGCCCAGTGCACGAGATTCATGAACTTGAAGGGGGCCCTCAGCCCAGCCTGCGTTCTCTCACAGTCCAGGAGCACTCAGGGATGTCCAACTGATGGCTTAGGCCCACTCCTCCTGGGGAGTGCAGTCGGACATCCTTAGCGCTGCCTCAGAGACAGGAGAGGCTCCTGCCACTGCCGCTGCGCTCACCAGCCATGAGCCTGGCTTCTGGCTCAGCGGCACTCCCCCTATGGGAGCGCACTGACCACCAGGGGGAAGCTCCTGCATTGAGCGTCTGCATCCTAGAGGTCAGTGTGCATCATAGCTACCGGTTGTTCCACTGTTCAGTCAATTTGCATATTACCCTTTTATTATATAGAATTATGTTATCTAATTCAATAGATCTTCATGTATTCACAAATTCTGGCTATTTAAAAATCAATACACACACACATATAAGGAACTTTCAGAATAAAAATATTTCTTCACATTTTATAAAAGTTATATTTCATACACAGCAAATCACTCTTATTTTATAGTCATTTCTACTTCATGTTTGAAGATGAAGATAACTTGCAATATTTCCAATTAAGGACAAATTATACAGATACCATAAAAAGGGAACCACATTCATCCAATCAAGATTTTAGAAATCAATAAGGTCTGAAACGCGGTAATTGACATAATAGTTATGTTTTAATTATGGAATAAATAATATTTCGAAGGGGTTTATTTTGTAAGAAAGTGGCAATGATCTAATGCTAATGGATTGAACATGAAGTTGGAAGTTAAAGATTTTAAATTTATGACTCTTGTTATGTTTATGACCAGGAAAAAGTCAATTAATCTCCCTATGTCTCAGACTTTATATTTACAAAATGGAAATGAAGATATCAACCACTCTAGTAGGTTGTAAAATTGAATTATAAACAGACTTGAAGATGAAAAGCACACTAAATCAGTATTAAATACTATTTAAGTAAGCATTAGGGAAATATTAGGATAAAATATAATATAAAATCAGAACATAATAGTATGGGAATTGTGTACAAACTAACTAAACATATTATATTTTTATATATAAATGCATACTGTAAAAGCAACCAATCAAAGATGTTAGAATATAAAACTTGCAGAGAGAGAGTATAAATGATTGGCAGCATTGAAATTTTTTCTAACTATGACTTCAAATTCTACCTATATATTTTACATATCTGCATTTATAACATGATTTCTCCTTCCAGAAAATATTTTTATTAAGCTTATAACTAGGGCAAATTACAATAGCACTCTTAGTTAAAAATAATTTCCTTCTTTATTAGGAACCTAAATATTGTTCAGTAAGAAAAACAGGAACCAAATAAGTATACCCTGTCGGGTGGGCCAAAAGCTGTGAAGAATGAAACACAGAGTTTATACTTGTATTATTATTTATTTGTGGTTGTATTTTCCATACAAACAACTATAAACCTACTTTTGCCACACCCTATACATGCCAATGATCCTACTTTGGAAACACAAATATTCCTCCATATGTGCATTTTTGTGTATGATTTTATGAGTATAGAGAATTCTAAAATGGAATAGGCTGTATGCCATATGTTCTTTCAGGTGTTGCTTATTGGGGTGGAGTGGGACACAGAATGAAGGTGAGGAAGGGAAGAGAGAGGGAGGTAGCAGTATAGATGAATATGAATGGATGGGTGGATCCCAAATAGCTTCCATAGTTGCCTTAGATTAAGTTACTCAAAAACAAACCGAGAGGCAGGAATTTGCGTACAAGTGATTAAGAAAACTCCCCGGAGGACTGGTAAGAAAATGGAGGAAGCAGGAGTATGAAGGATGATGCCAACCAAACTCAGAGTGACTAAGGCGGGCGCTGGAATCTGATTACATCTCAGAGTCCATACTACGGAAACAGAGAAGCTGAGATTCCACACTGATTCCAATCCATCATTGGCGACAGGCTTTAATGGAAATGTACATGTGGGCTGGAAAACAATATCACGGGCACTCTGGTTCTCTGTAGTGGCTCCAGGAGTTCAAACTTAGGTCTCCAAAGAAGGTGGCCGTTACAGCTTTTCAAAGCAAAACTCAGAATCTGGGCGATGGAAGCAGGAATAAGTAAAGGTGATTAATGGGAACCTGGTGGCCTACCGACTGTCAGTTAGGGTACCTCAATGCTCAGAGAACTATGAGAGAATCTTAATTCTCAGCTCATTATAATATTCACATTCTACTCAGTTTTCTTTTTCTTTTTTTAATATATTTTTATTGATATCAGAGAGGAAGGGAGAGGGAGAGAGCTAGAAACATCAATGATGAGATAGATACATTGATCGGCTGCCTTCTGCGTGCCCCTATTGTGGATCAAGCTCGCAACCCAGGCATGTGCCCTGGCCAGAATCAAATCATGACCTCCTGGTTGAGTTTATGCTCAACCACTGAGCCACACCAGCCAGGCCTACTCAGTTTTCAATATTGGTGCCTTAGACTTTAATTTGTGTTATTTAAACCTTCCATTTCCTTTTATTCAAAGTTACCCTATATTGCAAACCCATAAGTTACCCACAAATAAGCAATATTTACACCATTCTCTGAGTTCTGGCTGTTTTATTAAGTTCTCATTGTGTTAAGAACATTATTCTGTAAATCAGAAAGTAACTCACTTAGAATGTGAAGTGTCTCTAAATATCTGAGATCAAACTACATACTGTTATTACCAGTGACTTTTGCTCATAGAATATGTAATATTAGAAGAAGGCACTGGCCTGGGTGTTCAAAAATTTGAGTTTTGCTCAAACTTTACCTTTCTTAGTCCTGTTTTCTTATCAATAAAATAAGGTTCCAAAAAGGTAAACTCTTACAGTTCTGTTTCCAAATGCTAATATGTTTGGTCTATATAGTAATATAGGTAAGTTATCCTATCTCTCAAATAACTGTATTTTTTCATTTATATCTACTGAAATTAAATACATAAACACGTATTTTTAAAAATACTTTCCCACAGTGAACAGTGTTCTTCACATTATAATTATATATAAAAGTTAAGACCTTGTTGTCACTATCGTGTGTGTGTATGTGTATCTGTGTCTGTATCTATGTGTGTGTGTTAAGAAGGATATAGAGAAAAAATAACATGTTGCTTTTGGTCATAACTAATTAGATATTCTCCATTCAGTTAATTATAACCCCCCGATTCTTAGATACTTTTTTCATACTGAAAAAGTATTTCAGCCCTCACTGGTTTGGCTCAGTGGATAGAGCGTCGGCCTGTGGACTGAAGGTCCCAGGTTTGATTCAGGTTAAGGGCACATGCCCAGGTTGCAGGCTTGATCCCCAATAGAGGACATGCAGGAGGCAACCAATCAATGATTCTCTCTCATAGTTGATATTTCTATCTCTCTCTCTCTCTTCCTCCCTAAAATCAATAAAAATATTTTTAAAGTATTTCATTTTTTAAAACTCAAATGAATGTAGTTTGAATATGAAAAGGGACTAACATAACAAAGAAAGCCAAGTATAAGTTACCAAAAAAATTATATTTAATATTTCCGTGCAAACTATGCTTTTCTCCAAAGCAGAGCCTACTTGTAATGAGAGTACTGTTTAGAAAACTGGGAGCAATTTAGGTGATACAAACAAACTGCATTTAATACTTCAAGAAGTAGACAGCCTCCTTTTGGAGAACCACAAAATGGGGCAGGTGGCAGGATGCTTTTACAGGATCAACAATAAAGCATAAGGAAGAGAAAAACAGAAAACATCTGATTGGCTGGGGCCAAGGAGTCAAACCTGTTTGAGGTGAGAAGGAGCAGGAAAGTATAGAGCCCAGAGTTGACTTGGTGTTTGGGGACTGGCTGGCTGGATATACTGCGGTTTTGGTCAAGGGGAGTATTTACAGGGACATGAAAGTTATGTAAGTTTTGGTTTGCTGACATGGCACCCAGGTAGGATCCGCTCTCTCTGGAGCTTAGAAAGTTATTTCAACAGAGCTAAGACATCTGCTTTCAACTCTCAGTCTTCCCCCGCAAAGTGTTGCAAACCCTACTTCAGTTACAAAATATCAAAAACCCCGTTGACTATAAAACATACCCTTCTCTTATCTATCTTTCCCTCTGCTCTTTACCCTTTTGTTCACATTCTTAACTTTTGCTCTTTTTCCCTCTGTCCGTGGCACTCTACCTCTTGCTTCTTTCTCCTTTTATTATATTTATCAAATTAGACTTGATCAGAGTCATTTTTGTGTGTATCTGACTCCACAATTTTGTGAGCCCTGAAGAATGGGGAACACGTCTTGTTCTCTTTGTCACCCACGCTGTCCAGTGCCTAACACAGCAAATTCTAGAGAAATCAGTGAAGTCCTCTGTTTGTTAAGAACTCATTCACAGAAAATTGAGAAAAGTCACCAGTCACTGTAAAGTTACCCCTAGAAGCTTAAAAAAGAAAGAGAGAGAGGGGGGGGG